>NC_057807.1:161839675-161843998 GCF_018294505.1 Triticum aestivum
GTCCTTTTGCTATTGTAAGTTATTTCAATTATGTAAGCAATTTCAGAATTATGTATGACTTTTTACATTACTTTTACATGGTCAAATTCTTTCAGTGGTGAGAAGGTAGGGATCACTCTACGGGGATATATTTTAGCAAATATGGTAAATGGAAGTTTGGCACAAAAAACAATCATGACTGTCACTTCCAATTTTATTCAAGTATCAAAGGTGAGAACTTTAAACTATTTTTGCAATACCCCAAATCCAATGTTTCTAATCGTTTATCGATAACCAGGGTGATTATTGGACCCAATAAATGCATGTACCTGCAAAAATAATTTACACATGTCAAAACTTTAAATTTTTGTTTTAAGAAAAACAAATGTCCAATTTTATATTTTAAACTATATGGTATTCTACCTTACCTTACTGGCAGGACATGACAAAAATCATGACCATTTTAGCATTGATGGTACCAATGACGAGGTATTCTCAGCTAAGAAAGAAGGTTCTTTTTTTTATGTTTGAACGGACATGCACCAACAGCTTGGTGCTACAATGCCACATATGCATCTATAAACACAATTAGTTTTCTATTAAAGTTTGCCTAGCAGGGAAAGTATATTATTCACATTCAACTTTTAGTGAGAATGGATTCAAAATCTAAAGGAAAAAACGAAAAATAAAAGGACAGAATGCAAAAATAAGAGAAAAGAATCAACAGAAGACAAGAGGATTAGGAAAGCACCTGGAAGGAACACAGGCTAGGACGACGCATTAGCAAGTGCTAAACTACAAACTTAATCCCCTTGGCTGCACTTATACAAATATATTCTAGATATTCTATATACTTGGAAGTAGTCTGCATTAGCATACAATTGTGTTTACTTTAAGAGTCCATGAGAACATGGATTTAACTTACTATGTGTGCATGCAGACTTATCCAGTTTGGAGACACTGAATGTTTAGTCGTTCTCATCTTAACATTTAATTATGCAAATTATATTGATATTACACCATCCTTTCTCATATGTACTTATTTTTTAATTTCACAAAGAATTGAAAAAGGAGGCTTTTCTTTATGGCGACAATAGAATCGAAAAAGAGGCATACTCGGTAGGTTATGTAGATTCGTAACATGTATGATCCGCATATCCATTCCTGAAAATCACCAGGTCCTTATGATAGACCCACGCCTCTTCAACTCGGATTTTCACCTAAATATGAGGACAAACACTCATAGAAACAGCAAATAAATGAGACCAAAGAATTAGCTATCTAAAGAAGAGCTCAAAATATATTACAAAAAGGAATAAACTTACTAAAAACAAATAAAATGGTTTTTTAAAAAGGGGGGCACGCTATTAACCTACTGAATAGCAGTATCCACGGACTGTAGGATTGCTGGAATCTCCACTGTATCGCAGTACTAAGTGGCTCAGATGGTAAAACTCGATAGGGCTTTACACATATTGTGCTTCACCCCATGAAACATGGAGAGCCAGAACCGATTTCACTTAACTAATTGTACATTATCAATTTGTAATCTAAGGTGCCGTCATCAATTGTCTCTTTGGGAATTTACAATATAAGAGTGGTACATGCACTCAGGGCAAGGACATGTATACACTGATCAATACAAACCAAAGGATTTGGTCAGACAGAAACAAAGATTTATTAAATGTGGCGCTACTTGCATACATATGAACTAGATGGGTATTGGCTTGAATGTTCGCCGGTGCAGAGGCCATGTCCGTCGCCGTGAACTAGACGGATGCTACCGGCCTTTTATATATCCATAAATACCTGAAAAAATAGTACACTGCAAACTATCTTCAAAATAATAACTGAATTATCTATGCTAACAAGATATGATAGGACGGATATGGTCTACTACTCTGCATAATTACTGGAAACATGCATCAACATTTGACGGAAATAGTTCAAGAATGCCAAGCATCAACACTCTATATCATCTGATATTTCAAGCTTATTACAAAGTACAATTCAATGGTGAGAGGATCCTAGCATCATTATCTATTATATGTAGCAATCAGACCTAGTTTTACTATTCAATTACTAAAACATAAAAAAAGGGCAACCTGGTGCATGTAGCTCCCGCTTGCGCAGGGTCCAGGGAAGGGTCCGACCACTTTGGGTCTATAGTACGCAGCCTTTCCCTACATTTCTGTAAGAGGCTGTTTCCAGGACTTGAACCCATGACCTCATGGTCACAAGGCAGCAGCTTTACCACTGCGCCAAAACATAAAGACACTAATTATTTCCTTAATTTGCTGAAAATTAATGGGTGTAGGGGGTCGAACACTACCTATTCCAGTCCCAAGCCCGAAAAAAGTGGAGGGGACATAAACTGATTAAAATTTTGCATTAAGCGGCGTTAGGCGTCCAGAACTTACTATCTTCATTTGGTACATGGACAAGAAGTCAATCTGGATGGAAATCACACCATGTTAGATGTGATGATTGCACGATGTATTGATTCGGTGCAATGTGCACGGTATATATAAGTATAGGTGGGGCCTCTACCTCAATCTATACAACAAACTAGAGAGGTGGGCCTAATGTACAAAAGACAATATACATGCACAAATATCCTACTCAACACCCCCCCCCCCCGCAGTCGAAGCGGCACCGCGGCTGACGCAAAGACTGGACCGGAACTCCTCAAATGACGCCGTAGGCAAGCCCTTGGTCATGATATCTGCAAATTGTTGGGAAGTAGGAACGTGTAAAACACGAATATGGCCAAGAGCCACCTGTTCCCGAACAAAATGAATATCCAACTCAATATGCTTGGTCCGTCGATGATGCACCGGGTTAGCGGAGAGGTAGACCGCCGAGACGTTGTCGCAGTAGACCACCGTGGCACGGTCAACAAGGCAAGACAGCTCCTGAAGCAGCTGACGAAGCCAGGAACACTCAGCAACGGCGTTGGCCACCGCACGATACTCAGCCTCAGCACTGGAGCGAGAGACCGTAGGCTGCCGCTTGGACGACCACGAGATAAGGGAGGGTCCAAGGTAGACACAATAGCCCGAGGTGGAGCGACGTGTGTCAGGGCAGCCCGCCCAGTCTGCATCGGAGTAGGCTGTGAGGGCGGTGTCGGCGGATGCGTGAAGCGTGACTCCAAGATCCATAGTGCCACAAACATAGCGGAGAATCCGCTTGACAGCGGCCCAGTGAACATCCCGAGAAGCATGCATATGAAGACACACCTGCTGTACTGCATACTGGATCTCTGGCCGAGTCAAAGTGAGGTACTGGAGAGCACCAACAATAGACCGATAGAAAGCAGCATCCGAAGCAGGGGAACCATCTGTGGCGGAGAGCTTGGCCTTCGTATCAACAGGCGTGGCGGCGGGCTTGCAGTTAAGCATGCCAGCGCGCTCCAGGAGCTCATGAGCGTACTTCCGCTGATGAAGAAAGAAGCCATCCGGACGGCGCACCACCTCAACACCGAGGAAGTAGTGCAGAGGACCCAAGTCCTTGATGGCGAACTCAGCGCGAAGATGAGCCGTGAGCTGACTGAGAAGGCCAGCCGTACATGCCGTCAGGATGATGTCGTCGACATATAGCAGCAAGTATGCCGTGTCGGAGCCCTGTTGATAAACGAAGAGAGAAGCGTCCGACCGAGTGGAGCGGAACCCAAGCTGATGAAGAAACGCCGCAATGCGCTGGTACCAAGCGCGCGGAGCCTGCTTGAGTCCATACAAGGACCGCGAAAGCAGGCACACGTGGTCGCGAAGTGCTGGATCAACGAACCCGGTGGGCTGCTGGCAGAAGACCTGCTCCTCGAGGTGACCATGAAGGCGTTGGAGACGTCCATTTGGTGCATCGGCCAAGCACGGGAGACCGCAAGGTGGAGAACCGTGCGTATCGTGCCGGGCTTGACGACCGGAGCGAATGTGTCGGTGAAGTCGATGCCAGCACGCTGTCGGAATCCACGAACGACCCAGCGCGCTTTGTAGCGATCAAGGGTACCATCGGGACGGAGCTTGTGTTTGAAGACCCACTTCCCGGTAATCACGTTGGCGTGCCGGGGACGGGGAACAAGCTGCCACGCCCGATTGCGCAACAGGGCATCAAACTCCTCTTGCATCGCAGCCATCCAGAGCGGGTCACGAAGAGCGGCTCGAACGGAGGACGGCAACGGCAACGGCTCAAAGGTGGACGCCGCATGGACGTAGTCATCCGAGGCGTAGCGCGAGCTCGGGCGAAAACACCCGTACGGGCGCGGGTGACCGGACCGGCCACAGGCGCCGGTGGCGCCGAGGGTGCCGAGGAGGCCGCGGGCATCGGGGGCGCCAACATCAGGGGCGC
>NC_057807.1:161844405-161846954 GCF_018294505.1 Triticum aestivum
CGCCGCGGGGACCGCGGGCGCCAACGTCGGGGGCGTCGGGGGGGCCGCGGGCGCCAATGTCGGGGGCCCCGGGGGTGCCAGCGCCGCTGCTGGAGGAGGCGCCGCACGCGGGGGGCACGCCTCAAAGCCAGGGGCGGGCCAAGAGAGGCGCGCGAGCACCCTGGGAGAGGCGTCGAGGAGCCCGCGTCACCAGTGGCGGGAGGAACAGCCGGGGGTACCTGCTGAAACGGAAACACATGCTCATCAAAGTAAACGTGCCAGGAGGTGAACACACGGTGGGAGACGGGATCATAGCACCGATATCCCTTGGAGTTGGAGGGGTAGCCGATGAAAATGCAAGCGATAGATCGAGGTGCAAGCTTGTGAGAAGCAGTGTCGGCAGTGCTGGGATAGCAAAGGCACCCAAAAATACGCAAGTTGTCATAAGATGGGGGCGTACCAAAGAGAAGATGGTGAGGTGCGTAGTTCCACCGTGGGCGGCAGGGTCTAATGTTAAGAAGAAGTGATGCAGTGGCGAGTGCGTCCGGCCAGAAACGAGGCGACACATTGGCATGAAACAGGAGCGTGCGAACGCAGTCATTCAGAGTGCGAAGGACGCGTTCGGCTCGACCGTTCTGCTGTGAAGTGTACGGGCATGTGAGGCGGAAAACTGTGCCGTGATGCGACAAAAAAGTGCGGAAAGCGAGGTTGTCGAACTCTTTTCCATTGTCCGTCTGAAGCGCAAGGATGGGACGCCCAAATTGCGTGCGGACATACGAGTAAAAGGCCGTCAAGGTAGAGAGTGCATCCGACTTTCTGCGCAAAGGAAAAGTCCACACATAATGAGAATAATCATCAAGAATGACCAGATAATATAAATAACCGGAATTACTGGGAACCGGAGAAGTCCACACATCACTATGAATCAACTGAAAAGGAAAAGAAGTAGTGGTGGTGGAATTAGTAAAAGGCAGGCGAACATGTTTGCCGAGTCGACAGGCATGACAAGTGTGATCCTCGATCTTATTGCAACTGAAACTGAAACTCCTAAGAATATGACGAAGTGTGACGGGGTTGGGATGACCCAAGCGAGCGTGCCAGAGATCGATGCCAGCGAAGAGAGCAACCGGTGCAGTGGTGGTGGATGAAGGCGAGTGCACCGGATATAGCTCGTCGGGGCTGTCACATCGGTGAAGTACCATCCTGGTTCGAGCGTCTTTGACACAAAAACCAAGCTCGTCAAATTCAACTGTAACAGGATTTTCACGAATGAAACAACGAACAGAAATGAGATTCTTAATAAGATGAGGTGACACAAGTATGTTAGACAAAGATAATGGAGTAGAAATAGAAGGAAAAGAAGTGTGACCAATGTGTGTGATAGGAAGTGTAGAACCGTCGCCGACAATGATGCGGCGGTCGGTGGAGACAGGAGTGAAGGAGGCAAGGTTACCAGGATGAGCAAACATGTGAGCCGTAGCACCGGTGTCCATGTACCAATCACCACCTCCAGTGTAGTTATTCGGCGTAGGAGTGGCATGCAGTGCGGGGAGGAGCACCGGGTCCCAGGGCGTCGGCGGCAGGGCCGGCAAGGGGGACGAAGACGCCATGGGGAGGCCGTAGCTGCCGCTCGGTTGCGGTAGTGGGTACTGTCCATACGGTATGGGTAGCAGCCCCGGTTGCGACTGCGGTGCCGGTTAGGCCGGATGGCCCGCTGGAAAAACCTGCTGGCCCGCTGACGACCCGCACCAATACCCGGTAGACCCGCACACGGACGGAGCCCCATACATAGGATTCCGGTACGTGGGAGCGGGCGCGGCAAACGCCCCACGCAACAGCAAGGGGTCGAGGGCAGAGGCGGCGCCGACGGCGGGGCGACGACGGATTGGCTGGAGAGGGCCAACGGTGGCGGGGCCGCACTGTATGATGCCGGCGGCGGAGCCGCGCCAGAGGACCCATAGGGGGCCTGGCCGAAGAGCGCCAGCGGCCCATAGGACACCGGCGGCGGAGCCGCACCAGAGGGCGCCGTCAGCGGGACGACAGAGGCGGCGGCGGACGGCCTGGTGGACGCCATCGGGCGGGCCCGGGTCGGGCGACTCGGTTGTTGCCGCGGCAGCGGCTTCAGGCGAGCGGGCGAGCGATGTGCGGCTGACGGCTCGGTTGTGGGCGACGAGCGATTCGGCGAGCGAGTTGGCGGGTGGCTGGTGATGCGAGCGGCGGGAAGCGGCTGAGCGATCACAGCAGCGTGGCGATGGCAACAAGCGAGCGACGCGGGGCTAGCTACTCCAAATCGAATCTTCTTTCAGGTGTACTAGTACTTTGAACGTAGAGCACTTCTAGCCTGGATTGAACTAATCAATCAAACTAGCTCTCATACACAGCAGCACACAAGAATCGATCTGGATCGTCACAAGCACGGATCGTCCGTAGTATCGACGCAAGAGGCGGGAGCGGCGGCCGGCGCAGAGAGCGCACGAACGGTGGCGGCTGGGTGGCAACAGCGGCGGCGACGGCGCGGAGGAGACGCGCGGCGGCGGCGGAAGGCTAAGCGGCGGCCGGCGCGGAGGGCG
>NC_057807.1:161847186-161905183 GCF_018294505.1 Triticum aestivum
GCGAACGGCGGCGGCTAGGTGGCGGCGGCGGCGGCGGCGGCGGCGGCGGAAGGCTAGGGTTAGAACCCGGAAACTGATACCATGTTAGATGTGATGATTGCACGATGTATTGATTCGGTGCAATGTGCACGGTATATATAAGTATAGGTGGGGTCTCTACCTTAATCTATAGAACAAACTAGAGAGGTGGGCCTAATGTACAAAAGACAATATACATGCACAAATATCCTACTCAACACACCAAGTATGCATGATAGTACAAAAAACAGAAACGGTAACATTTGTCACTAACAAGAAGTACCTTAAAGTATATTGCAGGTGGAAGAATGCAACGCCAAAGCCGGGCTGCTACTGTAGAGGATGAAGAAGATGCGTCAGGTGCCTCGCTTGGGAACAGCAACGACGCCTGCAGCTCGACGGTTGGGGACGGATAACCCTCCCAGGATCCCCAAAATTGCGCAGGAGCTAAGGGAACGAGATCCACTCCATCGCCTACATGGACGCTGACGGGAAAGGCATCGTCGAGCCCGACGACCTCGCGTTCTCCATCACGCAGCTGCTATTAGGGCCCTGCTACGTGTTCACCGGCCGGGATCCAAGCATCATCCCAGCCACGAGGTGCGTGTGGAGGTGAGGACCACAAAGTAGCAAACCGAGGGGAGACTCGGGCTTGTCTTGAGATGGAGTGGATCTAATCTGGCTCAGCCTTTTGCTCCTTTCCATGGCTGGGAGCTCCGAAAAGACCAAAGACTAGAGAAAGAAGAAAATGAATACGTGTTGATAGTGTGGAGTAGGTGAGAAGATAGCCCGATGCCAGTCCTGCTTCTGGTCATCTGGTGTAGTACGTGTTTTAATAAATTAACTCAATCAATGTCCATGAAATAATAACAAAAGCTACTCCCTCCTCTCATATATATATAAAATACATTTTTCGAGGTTGCCTTTGACTATTAATAATATTAATAATATATGAAACTTATAATGTGAAGATTATATCATTAGAAGTTCTTTTCATGTACAAATTTGATGGTGTGCTTTGTGTAAATTGCATGCCATATATTATTGCTCTAACCTGTGGTCGAAGTTAGCCTTGAAAAACGCATTACCCCATATATACATGGAAGGAGGAAGTAAGGGCATCTTCAAAGCCGACACGCAAATGACTTCGGTATAGTTTGTTACTATGTTCGAACATGGTCCGCGGACATGATACGAAAAAGAGCCATTCAACCGTTTTCATAAACTAATTTTTATTTGTTCGGTTGAGAGAGGAGAGAGGAGAGGGGACCATGCATGCATGGAGAGAGAAAAGAGATAAGGACTATATGGTGGTTTTTTGTTAGTCAAGCGGATGTCCGGACACCGGAATAGCTCCTATGTTTGTCCCGGATTTGCCGGAAAACGGACGTCTGGACCATTTTGCAGACTGATGGAGGTCCCCACTGAATAATAAAAGTTGATACAAACGATCTAGACACCACAATCCAGTCATATAACAGAGCTTTGAGGTCTCCTTTGAAGATGCCCTAACAAAACCAAATTAGTGTATATATATGCGTAAATTCCCATTTACTTCATATACCAAATTCAAAAAATAAAATAAAGTTCATTGAGACATTCATAGTCAATTAGAAAGACAAGGTTAAACATAGGACCCGGTCAAGCAGATACATGAACTGCATAATACGTTATATTTATATATTAATGAGAAAACCAAACAACCTAACACAAAGTTATGATTGCAAAGGGCGCATCTTTATAAATGTGAGCAAATTTGGTTCGAATTTTCTTTACAATAAACAAAACAGAAATACTTCTAATAAAATTTTATAAAATCTAGCCCGCACATCGGGCGGGCCACTTTACTAGTTACATCAAAAGCTGGTGAGGATACACCTGTTTCCATAACTCGGAGAGGGTTCGCATGATTCACTATCAAACAAAAGTAGCAAGTACCTCACCCGCACAAGACAGTGCACTAGCCCTAAGATGGTTTGATAACACACATCATTCTGGTAATTAAACACAGGGCAATGCAAACTACCCTGAAGGATTAGAGCGACCAGCTATTTCTTGTCATCGATCTCTCGGGCAATGACCACAACACGGATAACGGCATGGGAATCGCTCTTTGGGGCGATGTCCACTGGACTGACCGCGACATCGGAATCGATCTCTGGGGCGATGTCCACAGGATGGACAGCGGCATCGGAATCAATCTCCGGGGCGATGCCAACAAGACGGACCGCGACATCGAAAACGATCTCTGGGGCGTTGTCCACAGGACGAGCCGCGACATCAGAATCATCAAGGACGTCCACCGGCACCTGCACAACCCTAACATATTAGCAAGCACATTGCAAATAATCAAAAACCACAACTATGGTAATAAGCCATTATTTTTTACCTTGTGCAGCTCACCGGGGGGGATCTCATCCCTCCGAGGGCCATCTCCTCGTCCTCGATGGGGGCCATCACCTTGCCAGGGGAATACTTCTTCTCAACGGCGACTATCTCCTCAAACTCGGCCTTGAGCCTCGCATAGGTGGCCATCAGAGTTTTTGGGGTAGGCACGGTGGGGCCCTTGCTATTCTTCCAACTTTCTTTGAGGAGTTCGTCCGCCAACGTCGTCAACTCTTTTGGCTAGTGCTTGTTTCTTGGAGTTCTTCGTCTCCATGGGTTGGCCCGCCAACATGGTCAACTCGTTGGTTGGTGCTCGTTTGCTACGTCTTGAGCTTGTGTTGGTTTTCCTTAAAGAGGAAAGGGTGATGCAGCAATAGTAGCGTAAGTATTTCCCTCCATTTTTAAAAAACAAAGTATAATCCAGTAGGAGGCTCCTCAAAAGTCCCACACACCTACACAAACAAATAAAGAACTCGCAACCAATGCAATAAAGGGGTTGTCAATCCCTTCACGGCCACTTGCGAAAGTGAGATCTGGTAGAGATAGTATGATAAGATAAATATATTTTTGGTATTTTATGATATAGATTGGAAAAGTAAAGATGTAAATAAAAGTAGATTGAAAGCTTATATGATAAAAGATAGACCCGGGGGCCATAGGTTTCACTAGTGGCTTCTCTCAAGATAGCATAAGTATTACGGTGGGTGAACAAATTACTGTCGAGCAATTGATAGAAAAGCGAATAAGTATGAGATTATCTAGGCATGATCATGTATATAGGCATCACGTCCGTGACAAGTAGACCAACTCCTGCCTGCATCTACTACTATTACTCCACACATCGACCGCTATCCAGCATGCATCTAGAGTATTAAGTTCATAAAAACAGAGTAACGCATTAAGAAAGATGACATGATGTAGAGGGATAAACTCATGCAATATGATATAAACCCCATCTTTTAATCCTCGATGGCAACAATACAATACGTGCCTTGCAACCCTTATTGTCACTGGGTAAGGACACCGCAAGATTGAACCCAAAGCTAAGCACTTCTCCCATTGCAAGAAAGATCAATCTAGTAGGCCAAACCAAACTGATAATTCGAAGAGACTTGCAAAGATAACTCAATCATACATAAAAGAATTCAGAGGAGATTCAAATATTTCTCATAGATAAACTTGATCATAAACCCACAATTCATCGAATCTCGACAAACACACCACAAAAAGAGTTACATCGAATAGATCTCCACAAGAGAGGGGGAGAACATGGTATTGAGATCCAAAAAGAGAGAAGAAGCCATCTAGCTAATAACTATGGACCCGAAGGTCTATGGTAAACTACTCACAACTCATCGGAGGGGCTATGGTGTTGATGTAGAAGCCCTCCGTGGTCGATTCCCCCTCCGACGGAGCGCCGACGAAGGCTCCAAGATGGGATCTCGCGAATACAAAAGGTTACGATGGTGGAAATTGTTTTTCATTGGCTCCCTAGATGTTTTCGGGGTACGTGGGTATATATAGGAGGAAGAAGTAGGTCGATGGCCGCCCGAGGGGCCCACGAGACAGGGGGGCGCGCCCTGTAGGGGTGGGCGCGCCCTCCACCCTCGTGGCCGCCTCGGCTACTTCTTGGCTTGCACTCTAAGTCCTCTGGATCATGTTTGTTCCCAAAATCACGCTCCCAAATGTTTCATTCCATTTGGACTCCGTTTGATATTCCTTTTCTTCGAAATACTGAAATAGGCAAAAAAAAACAGCAATACGGGTTGGGCCTCCGGTTAGTAAGTTAGTCCAAATAATGATATAAATGTGTAAAATAAAGCCCATAAACATCCAAAAGGGGTAATATAATAGCATGGAACAATCAAAAATTATAGATACGTTGGAGACGTATCAAGCATCTCCAAGCTTAATTCCTGCTCGTCCTCGAGTAGGTAAATGATAAAAACAGAATTTTTGATGTGGAATGCTACCTAGCATAATTCTCAATGTAATTTTCTTTATTGTGGCATGAATGTTTAGATCCAAATGATTCAAAATAAAAGTTCATATTGACATAATAAATAGTAATACTTCAAGCATACTAATCAAAGCAATCATGTCTTCTCAAAATAATATGGCTAAAGAAAGTTATCCCTATAAAATCATGTAGTCTGGCTGTTGCTCTATCTTCATCACACAAAGTATTTAATCATGCACAACCCCGATGACAAGCCAAGCAATTGTTTCATACTTTAGTAATCTCAAACTTTTTCAACTTTCAAGCAATACATGATCGTGAGCCATGGACATAACACTATATGTGGAATAGATGGTGGTTGTGGAGAAGACAAAAAAAGGAGAAGATAGTCTCACATCAACTAGGCGTATCAACGGGCTATGGAGATGCCCATTAATAGATATCAATGTGAGTGAGTAGGGATTGCCATGCAACAGATGCACTAGAGCTATAAATGTATGAAAGCTCAACAAAAGAAACTAAATGGGTGTGCATCCAACTCGCTTGCTCACGAAGACCTAGGGCATTTTGAGGAAGCCCATCATTGGAATATACAAGCCAAGTTCTATAATGAAAAATTCCCACTAGTATATGAAAGTGACAACATAGGAGACTCTCTATCATGAAGATCATGGTGCTACTTTGAAGCACAAGTGTGGTAAAAGGATAGTAGCATTGTCCCTTCTCTCTTTTTCTCTCAATTTTTTTTCTTTTTCCTCCTTTTTCTTTCTTTCTTTTTTCTTTTGGCCTTTCTTCTTCTTTTTTTTGGCCTTTCTCTTTTCTTTCTCTTTTTTTATTTTGCTCGAAGTCTCATCCCGACTTGTGGGGGAATCATAGTCTCCAACATCCTTTCCTCACTGGGACAATGCTCTAATAATGAAGATCATCACACTTTTATTTACTTACAACTCAAAACTTATAACAAGATATGACTCTATATGAATGCTTCCGGCGGTGTACCGGGATATGCAATGAATCAAGAGTGACATGTATGAAAATTATGAAGGTGGCCTTGCCACAAATAGGATGTCAACTACATGATCATGCAAAGAGCAATATGACAATGATGATGTGTGTCATATAAACGGAACGGTGGAAAGTTGCATGGCAATATATCTCGGAATGACTATGGAAATGCCATAATAGGTAGGTATGGCGGCTGTTTTGAGGAAGGTATACGGTGGGTGTATGGTACCGGTGAAAGTTGCGCGGCACAAGAGAAGCTAGCAATGGTGGTAGGGTGAGAGTGCGTATAATCCATGGACTCAACATTAGTCAAAAGAACTCATATACTTATTGCAAAAAATTAGAAGTCATCAAAAACAAAGTATTAAGCGCATGCTCCTAGGGGGATAGATTGGTAGGAAAAGACCATCGCTCGTCCCCGACCGCTACTCATAAGGAAGACAATCAATAAATAAAATTGTGCTCCAACTTCATCACAAAGCGGTTCACCATACGTGCATGCTATGGGAATCACAAACTTCAACACAAGCATTCTTTAAATTCATAATCACCCAACTAGCATGACTCTAATATCACTACCTCCATATCTCAAAACAATTATCAAGTATCAAATTGATCATAGCATCCAATTCACTTCCTATGATAGTTTTTATTATACCCAACTTGGATGCCTACCATTCTAGGACCAATTTTATAACCATAGCAAATACCATGATGTTCTAAGAGACTCTCAAAATAATATAAGTGAAGCATGAGAGACTAGCAATTTCTACAAAAGTAAGCCACCGCCGTGCTCTAAAAGATATAAGTGAAGCACTAGAGCAAAAGCTATCTAGCTCAAAAGATATAAGTGAAGCACATAGAGTATTCTAATAAATTTCAATCAAGTGGGCTTCTCCCAAAAGGTGTGTACATCAAGGATGATCGTGGAAACTAAAAAGCAAATACTAATATCATACACGATGCTCCAAGCAAAACACATATCATGTGGTGAATAAAAATATAGCTCCAAGTAAAGTTACCGATAAACGAAGACGAAAGAGGGGATGCCTTCCGGGGGCATCCCCAAGCTTATGCTTTTGGCTATTCTTGAATATCTTGGGGTGCCATGGGCATCCCCAAGCTTAGGATTTTGCCACTCCTTATTCCATAGTCCATCAAATCTTTACCCAAAACTTGAAAACTTCACAACACAAAACTCAACAGGAAATCTCATAAGCTCCGTCAGTGAAAGAAAGCAAAACCACCACATAAGGTTCTATAATGAACTCATTCTTTATTTATATTGGTGTCAAACCTACTGTATTTTAAGTTCTCTATGGTTCATACCACTTAATACTAGCCATAGATGCATCAAAATAAGCAAACAACACACGAAAAACAGAATCTGTAAAAACAGAATAGTATGTAGCAATCTGTAACTAACACAAACTTATGGAACTCTAAAAATCCTACCAAAATAGTAAGTCCTGGAAAATTTGTCTATTGATCTGTAGCAAAAAGAATCAACACATAAGCACGTTTCTGTGATTTAACAAAACTAAATTCGTGCGTGCAAAGTTTCTGCTTTTCAGCAGAATCAAATTAACTATCACCGTAGGTTATCCTATAGGTTCTACTTGGCACAAACACTAATTAAAACATAAAAACACATCTAAACAGAAGGTAGATGCAAAATTTATTACTAAACAGAAACAAAAAACACAAAGAAAATTGGGTTGCCTCCCAACTAGCCTATCGTTTAACGCCCCTAGCTAGGCATAAAAGCGAAGATAGATCTAAGTAGTGCCATCTTTGGCACTCAATTCATAAGTAGCTCGCATGATAGATTCATAAGGTAATTTAATTTTCTTTCTTGGAAAGTGCTCCATGCCTTCCTTAATGGAAATTGGAATCTAACATTCCCTTCCTTCATATCAATAATCGCGCCAATCGTTTTAAGGAAATGTCTACCAAGAATAATAGGGAAAGAAAGATTGCAATCTATATCAAGAACGATAAAATCTACGGGCACCAAATTTCTATTTGCAACAATGAGAACATCATTGATCCTACCCCTTGGCTTTTTAATGGTGGAATCCGCAAGGTGCAAATTTAAAGAGCAATCATCAAGATCATGGAAACCTAGAATATCACATAAAGTTTTCGGAATCGTGGAAACACTAGCACCCAAATCACACAAAGCAAAACACTCATGATCTTTAATTTTAATATTTATAGTAGGTTCCCACTCATAATTAAGTTTTCTAGGTATAGAAACTTCCAAATTAAATTTTTCATCATAAGATTGCATCAAGGCATCAACGATATGTTTGGTAAAAGCTTTATTTTGACTATAAGCATGAGGAGAATTAACAACGAATTGCAACAAGGAAATACAACCTTCTAAAGAACAATTATCATAATAAAATTCATTGAAATCCGAGATAGTGGGTTCAATGCTATTTAAAGTCATGACCTCTCCAATCCCACTTTAACCAAATTTAGCATCAAGATCTAAAAACTCTGAATTATTGGGATGCCTTCTAACTAAAGTTGACTCATCTCCAGTCCCATAATTATTAAGATTCTTACTGCAAAACACATATCTAATAGGGGACACATCAATAACTTTAAGATCTTCATTATTATTTTCATTGAAACTAGAAGAACACGCCTTTACAAAGCAATCTTTCTTAGCACGCAATCTAGCGGTTCTTTCCTTGCACTCATCAATGGAAATTTTCATTGCTTTGAGAGACTCATTGATATCATGCTTAGGAGGAGTAGATCTAAGTTTAAGATAATCAACATCAAGCGAAAGTCTATCAACGTTCCTAGCCAAATCATCAACTTTGAGCAATTTTTCTTCAAGCAAGGCATTAAGATTCTTTTGAGAAATCATAAATTCTTTCACACTATTCTCAAAATCATAGGGCATCTTATTAAAATTACCATAAGAATTATTGTAGAAATTTCCATAATTATTAAAGGAATTACTAGGGAACGGTCTAGGATTAAAGTTTCCTCTATAAGCATTGTTTCCGAAACTATTCCTACCAACAAAATTCACATCCATAGATTCACTATTATTCTCAATCAAAGTAGACAAAGGCATATCATTGGGATCAAGAGGAGCACTCTTAGTAGCAAACAATTTCATAAGTTCATCCATCTTTCCATTCAAAACATTAATTTCTTCTATAGCATGCACTTTTTTACTAGTAGATCTTTCGGTGTGCCACTGAGAATAATTAGCCATAATATTATCAAGATGTTTTGTAGCATCTCCTAACATGATTTCCATAAACGCGCCTCCCGCAGCCGAATCTAAAAGATTTCTAGAAGCAAAGTTCAAACCGGCATAGAAATTTTGTATGATCATCCATAAATTCAAACCATGAGTAGGGCAATTGCGAATCATCAATTTCATTCTTTCCCAAGATTGGGCAACATGCTCATGATCAAGTTGTTTAAAATTCATAATATTGTTCCTAAGAGTGATAATCTTAGCGGGAGGAAAATACTTAGAGATAAAAGCATCTTTGCACTTATTTAATGAATCAATACTATTTTTAGGCAAAGACGAAAACCAAACTTTAGCACGATCTCTAAGTGAAAACGGAAATAACTTCAATTTAACAATATCATTATTCGTATCTTTCTTCTTTTGCATCTCACACAAATCAACAAAGTTGTTTAGATGGGTAGCGACATCTTCACTAGGAAGGCCGGCGAATTGATCTTTCATAACAAGATTGAGAAAGCAGTATTGATTTCACAAGAATCAACATCATTAAGAGGAGAAACCGGAGTACTAAGGAAATAATTATTATTGGTATTAGACAAATCACACAATTTGGTATTATCTTGCGCCATGGCAACAAGTAATCCAACACACAAGCAAACAGAAAAAGGCAAGCGAAAAAGAGAGAGGAGATTGGGAAAGAGAGGGCAAATAAAACGACAAGGGTGAAGTGTGTGAGAGGAAAACGAGAGGCAAATGGAAAATAATGTAAATGCGAGGGCGATGAGTTTGTGATGGGTACTAGGTATGTCTTGACTTGAGCGAAGACCTCCCCGGCAACGGCGCTAGAAATCCTTCTTGCTACGTCTTGAGCTTGCGTTGGTTTTCCTTGAAGAGGAAAGGGTGATGCAGAGCGTAAGTATTTCCCTCAGTTTTTGAGAACCAAGGTATCAATCCAGTAGGAGGCTCCTCAAAAGTCCCACACACCTACACAAACAAACAAAGAACTCGCAACCAACGCAATAAAGGGGTTGTCAATCCCTTCATGGCCACTTGCGAAAGTGAGACCTGATAGAGATAGTATGATAAGATAAATATATTTTTGGTATTTTATGATATAGATTGGAAAAGTAAAGATGCAAATAAAAGTAGATTGAAAGCTTATATGATAAAAGATAGACCCGGGGGCCATAGGTTTCACTAGTGGCTTCTCTCAAGATAGCATAAGTATTACTGTGGGTGAACAAATTACTGTCGAGCAATTGATAGAAAAGCGAATAATTATGAGATTATCTAGGCATGATCATGTATATAGACATCACGTTCGTGACAAGTAGACCGACTCCTGCCTGCATCTACTACTATTACTCCACACATCGACCGCTATCCAGCATGCATCTAGAGTATTAAGTTCATCAAAACAGAGTAACGCATTAAAGATGACATGATGTAGAGGGATAAACTCATGCAATATGATATAAACCCCATCTTTTTATCCTCGATGGCAACAATACAATACGTGCCTTGCAACCCTTATTGTCACTGGGTAAGGACACCGCAAGATTGAACCCAAAGCTAAGCACTTCTCCTAGGCCAAACCAAACTGATAATTCGAGGAGACTTGGAAAGATAACTCAATCATACGTAAAAGAATTCAGAGGAGATTCAAATATTTCTCATAGATAAACTTGATCATAAACCCGCAATTCATCGGATCTCGACAAACACACCGCAAAAAGAATTACATCGAATAGATCTCCACAAGTGAGGGGGAGAACATGGTATTGAGATCCAAAAAGAGAGAAGAAGCCATCTAGCTAATAACTATGGACCCGAAGGTCTGTGGTAAACTACTCACAACTCATCGGAGGGGCTATGGTGTTGATGTAGAAGCCCTCGATGGTCGATTCCCCCTCCGGCGGAGCGCCGGCGAAGGCTCCAAGATGGGATCTCGCGAATACAGAAGGTTACGGTGGTGGAATTTTTTTTCCGTTGGCTCCCTAGATGTTTTTGGGGTACGTGGGTATATATAGGAGGAAGAAGTAGGTCGGTGGCTGCCCGAGGGGCCCACGAGACAGGGGGCACGCCCTGTAGGGGTGGGTGCGCCCTCCACCCTCGTGGCCGCCTTGGCTGCTTCTTGGCTTGGACTCCAAATCCTCTGGATCATGTTCGTTCCAAAAATCACGCTCCTGAAGGTTTCATTCCGTTTGGACTTCGTTTGATATTCCTTTTCTTCGAAATACTGAAATAGGCAAAAAAAATAGCAATACGGGCTGGGCCTCCGGTTAGTAGGTTAGTCCCAAATATATAAATGTGTAAAATAAAGCCCATAAACATCCAAAAGGGGTAATATAATAGCATGGAACAATCAAAAATTATAGATACGTTGGAGATGTATCATCGCTTCCTGGAGATCGCTGTCTCCAGTGGGTTGTTCGTCGGCAACTCTTTGCCTAGTGCTCCAGGATCCATCAATGAACTGACAAACAAAAAGCAATCGAAAGGAAACCACAATCGCAATGAAAACGGGAAAAGAATAGATGTGAGAATCGGTCGGTGCTTTGCAAAAAGAAGATTCTTGGAATGAAAATATAGCAGCATAACTGATTCGCCCACCTTTTCTTCATCGGTACAGAAGAAAAGTGGCAGAAGTGAGTAGCCTGGAGTGAGGTTTTCTTCAAGAAAGGGAAGAAAGGGCTTCAATGATCTTTCTAGTGAAATGATGGTTGCTTCGTCCAATCCAACTTGGAGGCCACCTTACCACCGCTGGTAAAGGTGTGGGTTTTGTGATATGACGGGTCATGACGGCCACACCGGGGTGACAGGTGAGTCTCGACTGTAGCACCTCGCTGTGATTTGGTGGATGGCACGCGGGCCCGGATGCTTTGATGTCCCGCATGTAGATAGAGCGGCTAGTCATATAGGAGTGCTCAATATTGTGCACCGCGACCAAGGCGGAGAGGAAAACGAGAGAACTACATAATTAATGCAAGAGTTTAATTAGGGTAGTTTTGTAAAGTACGAGATACATTCCTCCAATCGCAAAATGCCTTGGTTCATGAGATTTGAGATTTGAGCCCTATAAACCAGAAGGGAGGGAGTACTGCATGCGGTGTAGTCTAGTCACTTGTTGAAATATTTAGAAAGGCAAATACTCCTTTCCGGTTTACAGGGCTACACTACTCCCTCTGTCTAGGTGTGTAAGTCATCTTACGAAAACCAAATAGTCCCAAAACACTTAGGCGCGGTGTATTAACTTCTACCTTGTTTCTTGTTTCTTGACATATCAACCAATAAGAGATGAGAGGTGTGCATGCTTTTAATGACTTGAGACTACCAAACACGACATGTAGTGGCTAGTTCATTTCATGTAATGCTATTAATTAGCAAATAAACATTGGTGACCCTAGGAGGAAACGGTGCTAAGCGCGTGGACCTATGCAGAATGAGTATCAACCAATGGATGATGGAGTTTAATTGTTAAACAATTCAATGAGGGAAGCTTAGCTACAAATTCAACGACTTACTCACCTAGACGGAGGGAGTAGCAAGTACTAGTACTACAATAGTGGGCTCGAATAGCAATTTTGTCTCATGCAAGAGCCTGGCTACTATATGCATGCTCCAAGGCACCGCACCACGCGAGCGGTCGCAACTGCCATGTTCGGGTTGCGCTTGGCTCTTCGCCTCTTTGAGAAGACGAACAATGATGTTACTCCTACTTCTACAGTATCGAATCCACTGCTGCATGTCCGTCCACCTCGTGCGGGAGGGATAGCGTGTAGCGAAAGCTTTCACTTACTGCTCCTGCCTTTGCGTCTATGACAGGTGGGCCCAACAGGTGGTTGGCCTTCCTATCATGCAGCCAAAGGCAGGTGCAGTTAAGGCACCGGAGCTCAGTCCGCGAGGGAGAGGGCGTTGTAGTAATCAAACTTCTCGGTCTTGTACGAGTTGACGCGACACATCAAAGTACTGCACTTGATATAAGTCTTTTTACACATTTCAAATGGACTACAACATACAGATGTATGTAGACATATTCGGCTTCGTATGTAGTCACTTGTTGCAATCTCTAAAAAGACTTATATTTGGAAATGGAGGGAGTACAACGCATGCATGCATGCCGTGACTTTCCTTTTGATACTTGCATGTGTTGATTTGATGCACCTTGCCAAATTTTGACTATAAATTTAACTAACCAAATTTTCATGCATGTCACAAAAAATTACGGGGCTGTTTGGATTGTGACTATGTTTGTCTTATGTTGCCACATTATTTTTCCCACACTTGCCACACTTGCCTAACTTGAGTTGCTCAAATTGTTAGACACACTTTGGCTTGCCTAAGGGAATCTTGCCACAATTTTTGTGTCTATGACATGTGGGGTTCACTGCTAATAAAAAAAATTCTTGTCTTAGGTGTGGCTAATAAAAAGACTTATATTTAGGAACGGAGGGAGTAGAAAATATAAATAATAATGCATGTTGGGGCAACCCACGTTTCCGGTAATTTTAGCCGTGGGCTTTGTTCATAATTTTTACGAGGGGGTGGTTGTTCATTTAATGTAGGGACTTGTAGTACCAGACTTGAACGATACAAACTGCGACCTGGCACACCGTAACACCACTTGGAACAAGCGGGTAGCTATCTCAAAAAACAATCAACAACTAAAAAAACCGTGACCTGACATGTAGTACACAATTTTAAACGATTGTTTTGATGGAGTGAAAAAGGAAAACTACCCCACTACGTATATATAGGTCGGAGCCTCCGCGCTTGCTTGCTCGGGTTGCTCTATTCACACACACTCATCCTCTCCAGATCTAAACAAGATAGGGGTGGTAACACTGTCTTTCTCCCTTCAAAAAACACTGTCTTTCTGTCCTCACCGCTGGTTACAGATCCGGGCGTATCCTGTTGGAAATATGCCCTAGAGGCAATAATAAAAGTGTTATTATTATATTTCCTTGTTCATGATAATTGTCTTTTATTCATGCTATAACTGTATTATCCGGAAATCGTAATACACGTGTGAATACATAGACCACAATATGTCCCTAGTGAACCTCTAGTTGACTAGCTCGTTGTGATCAACAGATAGTCATGGTTTCCTGGCTATGGACATTGGATGTCGTTGATAACGGGATCACATCATTAGGAGAATGATGTGATGGACAAGACCCAATCCTAAGCCTAGCACAAAGATCGTGTAGTTCGTTTGCTAGAGCTTTGCCAATGTCAAGTATCTCTTCCTTTGACCATGAGAGCGTGTAACTCCTGGATATCGTAGGAGTGCTTTGGGTGTATCAAACTTCACAACGTAACTGGGTGACTATAAAGGTGCACTACAGGTATCTCCGAAAGTATCTATTGTTTTATGCGGATCGAGACTGGGATTTGTCACTCCGTGTAAACGGAGAGGTATCTCTGGGCCCACTCGGTAGGACATCATCATATGCGCAATGTGACCAAGGAGTTGATCACGGGATGATGTGTTACGGAACGAGTAAAGTGACTTGCCGGTAACGAGATTGAACAAGGTATTGGATACCGACGATCGAATCTCGGGCAAATAACATACCGATAGACAAAGGGAATTGAATACGGGATTGATTAAGTCCTTGACATCGTGGTTCATCCGATGAGATCATCGTGGAGCATGTGGGAGCCATCATGGGTATCCAGATCCCGCTGTTGGTTATTGAACAGAGAACGTCTCGGTCATGTCTACATGTCTCCCGAACCCGTAGGGTCTACACACTTAAGGTTCGATGACGCTAGGGTTATAAAGGAAGTTTGTATGTGGTTACCGAATGTTGTTCGGAGTCCCGGATGAGATCCCGGACGTCACGAGGAGTTCCGGAATGGTCCGGAGGTAAAGATTTATATATGGGAAGTCCTATTTTGGCCACCGGAAAATGTTCGGGATTTTTCGGTATTGTACCGGGAAGGTTCTAGAAGGTTCCGGAGTGGGGCCCACCTGCATGGGGGGCCCCACATGAACGTGGGTAGTGGGGGCAAGGCCCCACACCCCTGGTCAAGGCGCACCAAGATCCCCCCTTAGAAGGAATAAGATCATATCCCGAAGGGATAAGATCAAGATCCCTAAAAAGGGGGGATAACAATCGGTGGGGAAGGAAATGATGGGATTCCTCCCACCTTGGCCAACGCCCCAATGGACTTGGAGGGCAAGAACCAGCCCCTCCACCCCTATATATAGTGGGGAGACGCATGGGAGCTACACACGAAGTTCTGGCGCAGCCCTCCCCCTCTCCCAAGTACTCCTCTTCTCCCGTGGTGCTTGGCGAAGCCCTGCAGGATTGCCACGCTCCTCCACCACCACCACGCCGTTGTGCTGCTGCTGGATGGAGTCTTCCTCAACCTCTCCCTCTCTCCTTGTTGGATCAAGGCATGGGATACGTCACCGGGCTGTACGTGTGTTGAACGCGGAGGTGCCATGCGTTCGGCACTTGATCATCGGTGATTTGAATCACGACGAGTACGACTTCATCAACCCCGTTCACTTGAACGCTTCCGCTTAGCGATCTACAAGGGTATGTAGATGCACTCTCTTTCTACTCGTTGCTGGTCTCTCCATAGATAGATCTTGGTGACACGTAGGAAAATTTTGAATTTCTGCTACGTTCCCCTACAGTGGCATCATGAGCTAGGTCTATTGCGTAGATTCTTTGCACGAGTAGAACACAAAGTAGTTGTGGGCGTTGATGTTGCTCAATATGCTTACCGTTACTAGTCCAATCTTGTTTCGACGGTATTGTGGGATGAAGCGGCCTGGACCGACCTTACACGTACTCTTACGTGAGACAGGTTCCACCGATTGACATGCACTTGGTGCATAAGGTGGCTAGCGGGTGCCAGTCTCTCCCACTTTAGTCGGAACGGATTCGATGAAAAGGGTCCTTATGAAGGGTAAATAGCAATTGGCATATCACGTTGTGGTTTTGCGTAGGTAAGAAACATTCTTGCTAGAAACCCATAGCATCCACGTAAAACATGCAAACAACAATTAGAGGACGTCTAACTTGTTTTTGCAGGGTATGCTATGTGATGTGATATGGCCAAAAGGATGTGATGAATGATATATGTGATGTATGAGATTGATCATGTTCTTGTAATAGGATTCACGACTTGCATGTTGATGAGTATGACAACCGGCAGGAGCCATAGGAGTTGTCTTTATTTATTGTATGACCTGCGTGTCATTGAAGAACGCCATGTAAACTACTTTACTTTATTGCTAAACGCGTTAGTCATAGAAGTAGAAGTAGTCGTTGGCGTGACAACTTCATGAAGACACGATGATGGAGATCATGATGATGGAGATCATGGTGTCATGCCGGTGACAAGATGATCATGGAGCCCCGAAGATGAAGATCAAAGGAGCTATATGATATTGGCCATATCATGTCACTACTCTATTTGATTGCATGTGATGTTTATCATGTTTATGCATCTTGTTTGCTTAGAACGACGGTAGTAAATAAGATGATCCCTTACAACAATTTCAAGAAGTGTTCTCCCCTAACTGTGCACCGTTGCTACAGTTCGTCGCTTCTAAGCACCACGTGATGATCGGGTGTGATGGATTCTTACGTTCACATACAACGGGTGTAAGACAGTTTTACACAGCGAAAACACTTAGGGTTAACTTGACGAGCCTAGCATGTACAGACATGGCCTCGGAACACGAAGACCGAAAGGTCGAGCATGAGTCGTATAGTAGATACGATCAACATGAAGATGTTCACCGATGATGACTAGTCCGTCTCACGTGATGATCGGACACGGCCTAGTTGACTCGGATCATGTAATCACTTAGATGACCAGAGGGATGTCTATCTGAGTGGGAGTTCATAAGATGAACTTAATTATCCTGAACATAGTCAAAAGACCTTTTGCAAATTATGTCGTAGCTCGCGCTTTAGTTCTACTGTTTTAGATATGTTCCTAGAGAAAATATAGTTGAAAGTTGATAGTAGCGATTATGCGAACAGTAGAAAGCTTATGTCCTTAATGCACTGCTCAGTGTGCTGAACCCCAAACGTCGTTTGTGGATGTTTCGAACATCGAACATACACGTTTTGATAACTACGTGATAGTTCAGTTAAATGGTTTAAGTAGAGGCACCAAAGACGTTTTTGAAACATCGCGGAACATATGAGATGTTTCGAGGGCTGAAATTGGGATTTCAGGCTCGTGCTCACGTCAAGAGGTATAAGACCTCCGACGATTCTCTTAGCCTGCAAACTAAGGGAGAAAATCTCAATCGTTGAGCTTGTGCTCAGATTGTCTGAGTGCAACAATCACTTGAATTGAGTGGGAGTTGATCTTCCAAATGAGATAGTGATGTTTCTCCAAAGTCATTGCCACTGAGCTGCTAGAGCTTCGCGATGAACTATAACATATCAGGGATAAATAAGATGATCCTTGAGGTATTCACGATGTTTGACACCGCGAAAGTAGAAATCAAGAAGGAGCATCAATTGTTGATGGTTGGTGAAACCACTAGTTTCAAGAAGGGCAAGGGCAAGAAGGGATACTTCATGAAACGGCAAATCAGCTGCTGCTCCAGTGAAGAAACCCAAGGTTGAACCCAAACCCGAGACTAAGTGCTTCTGTAATAAGGGGAACAGTCACTAGAGCAGAATTACCCTAGATACTTGGTAGATGAGAAGGCTGGCAAGGTCGATAGAAGTATATTGGATATACATTATGTTAATGTGTACTTTACTAGTACTCCTAGTAGCACCAGGGTATAAGATACCGGTTCGGTTGCTAAGTGTTAGTAACTCAAAATAAAAGCTACGGCATAAACGGAGACTAGCTAAAGGTGAGCTGACGATATGTGTTGGAAGGGTTTCCAATGTTGATATGATCAAGCATCGCACGCTCCCTCTACCATCGAGATTTGGTGTTTGCGTTGAGCATAGACATGATTGGATTATGTCTATCGCAATACGGTTATTCATTTAAAGAGAATAATGGTTACTCTATTTATTTGAATAATACCTTCAATGGTCTTGCACCTAAAATGAATGGTTCATTGAAATCTCGATCGTAGTGATACACATGTTCATGCCAAAAGATAGTAATGATAGTACCACCTATTTGTGGCACTGCCACGTAAGTCATATCGGTATAAAATGCATGAAGAAGCTCCATGTTGATGGATCTTTGGACTCACTCATTTTTGAAAAGTTTGAGACATGCGAACCATGTCTATTGGTATATATGCATGAAGAAAGTCCATGCAAATGGACCGTTTGAACTCACTTGATTTTGAATCACTTGAGATATGCAAATCATACCACATGGGCAAGATGACTGAAAAGCCTCGGTTTCAGTAAGATGGAACAAGATAGCAACTTGTTGGAAGTAACACATTTTGATGTGTGTAGTCCAATGAGTGCTGAGGCATGCAGTGAATATCATTATGTTCTTACTTCACAGATGATTCGAGTAGATGTTGAATATATTTACTTGATGAAACACAAGTCTGAATTATTGAATGGTTCAAGTAATTTCAGAGTAAAGTTGAAGATCATCGTGACAAGAGGATAAAATGTCTATGATAAGATCATAGAGATGAGTATCTGAGTTACGAGTTTTGGCACACAATTAAGACATTGTGGAAATTGTTTCGCAATTAATACCGCCTGGAACACCATAGTGTGATGGTGTGTCCGAACATCATAACTGCACCCTATTGGATATGATGCATACCATGATGTCTCTTATCGTATTACCACTATCGTTCATGGGTTAGGCATTAGAGACAACCACATTCACTTTAAATAGGGCACCACGTAATTCCGTTGAGATGACACCGTATGAATTATGGTTTAGAGAAACCTAAGTTGTCGTTTCTTAAAAGTTTGGGGCTACGACGCTTATGTGAAAAAGTTTCAGGCTGATAAGCTAGAACCCAAAGCGGATAAATGCATCTTCATAGGACACCCAAAACAGTTGGGTATACCTCCTGTCTCAGATCCAAAAGCAATAAAGGATTGTTTCTTGAATCGGGTCCTTTCTCGAGGAAAGGTTTCTCTCGAAAGAATTGAGTGGGAGGATGGTGGAGACTTGATGAGGTTATTGAACCATCACTTCAACCAGTGTGTAGCAGGGCACAGGAAGTTGTTCCCGTGGCACCTACACCAATTGAAGTGGAAGCTTATGATAGTGATCATGAAACTTCAGATCAAGTCACTCCCAAACCTCGTAGGATGACAAGGATGCGTACTACTTGAGAGTGGTACGTAATCCTGTCTTGGAAGTCATGTTGCTAGACAACAATGAGCCTACGAGCTATGGAGAAGCGATGGTGGGCCCGGATTCCGATAAATGGCTTGAGGCCATAAAATCCGAGAGAGGATCCATGTATGAAAACAAAGTGAAGACTTTGGCAGAACGCCTCGATGGTCATAAGGCAAATGAGTACGGATGGATTTTAAAAGGAAGACAGACAATGATGGTAAGAATTACCATTAAGAAAGCTCGACTTGTCGTTAAGATGTTTTCCGACAAGTTCAAGGAGTTGACTACGATGAGATTTTCTCACTCGTAGTGATGCTAAGAGTCTGTTGGAATTATATTAGCGATTACTGCATTATTTATGAAATCTTACAGATAGGATGTCAAAACATTGTTTCCTCGACGATTTTCTTGAGGAAAGGTTGTATGCGATACAACCGGAAGGTTTTGTCAATCCCGAAAGATGCTAATAAGTATGCAAAGCTCCAGCAATCCTTCTAAGGACTGGAGTGAGCATCTCGGAGTTGGAATGTATGCTTTGATGATGATCAAAGATTTTGGGTTTGTACAAAGTTTATGAGAAACTTGTATTTCCAAAGAAGTGAGTGGGAGCACTGTAGAATTTCTGATGAGTATATGTTGTTGACATATTGTTGATCAGAAATGACGTAGAATTTCTGGAAAGCATATAGGGTTATTTTGAAAGTGTTTTTCAATGGAAAGCCTGGATTAAGCTACTTGAACATTGAGCATCAAGATCTATAAGGATAGATCAAAATGCTTAATAATACTTTCAAATGAGCACATACCTTGACATGATCTTGAAGGTGTTGAAGATGGACCAGTCAAAGAAGGAGTTCTTGCCTGAGTTGTAAGGTACGAAGTTAAGACTTAAAGCTCGACCTCGGCAGAATAGAGAGAAAGGACGAAGGTCGTCCCCTATGCTTAAGACATAGGCTCTACAGTATGCCATGCTGAGTACCGCACCTGAAGTGTGCCTTGCCATGAGTCAGTCAAGGGGTACAAGAGTGATCCATGAATGGATCACAGACAGCGGTCAAAGTTATCCTTGGTAACTAGTGGACTAAGGAATTTTCTCGATTATGGAGGTGGTAAAAGAGTTCATCGTAAAGGTTACGTCGATGCAAGCTTAACACCTATCCGGATAGCTCTAAGAAGAGATACCAGATACGTATTATGGGGCAACAATTTAGAATAGCTCCAAGTAGAACAGTTATTTGGAATAGCTCCAAATAGAGCCTGGTAGCTACATCTAGGAGATGACATAGAGATTTGTAAAGCACACACGGATCTGAAAGGTTCGGACCCGTTGACTAAAACCTCTCTCACAAGCAACATGATCAAACCTAAAACTCTTGGGTATTAGTCACATGGCGATGTGACCTGTGAGTGTTAATCACATGGCGATGTGAACTAGATTATTGACTCTAGTGCAAGTGGGAGACTATTGGAAATATGCCCTAGAGGCAATAATAAAAGTGTTATTATTATATTTCCTTGTTCATGATAATTGTCTTTTATTCATGCTATAACTGTATTATCCGGAAATCGTAATACACGTGTGAATACATAGACCACAATATGTCCCTAGTGAGCCTCTAGTTGACTAGCTCGTTGTGATCAACAGATAGTCATGGTTTCCTGGCTATGGACATTGGATGTCGTTGATAACGGGATCACATCATTAGGAGAATGATGTGATGGACAAGACCCAATCCTAAGCCTAGCACAAAGATCGTGTAGTTCGTTTGCTAGAGCTTTGCCAATGTCAAGTATCTCTTCCTTTGACCATGAGAGCGTGTAACTCCTGGATACCGTAGGAGTGCTTTGGGTGTATCAAACATCACAACGTAACTGGGTGACTATAAAGGTGCACTACAGGTATCTCCGAAAGTATCTATTGTTTTATGCGGATCGAGACTGGGATTTGTCACTCCGTGTAAACGGAGAGGTATCTCTGGGCCCACTCGGTAGGACATCATCATATGCGCAATCTGACCAAGGAGTTGATCACGGGATGATGTGTTACGGAACGAGTAAAGTGACTTGCCGGTAACGAGATTGAACAAGGTATTGGATACCGACGATCGAATCTCGGGCAAGTAACATACCGATAGACAAAGGGAATTGAATACGGGATTGATTAAGTCCTTGACATCGTGGTTCATCCGATGAGATCATCGTGGAGCATGTGGGAGCCATCATGGGTATCCAGATCCCGCTGTTGGTTATTGACCAGAGAACGTCTCGGTCATGTCTACATGTCTCCCGAACCCGTAGGGTCTACACACTTAAGGTTCGATGACGCTAGGGTTATAAAGGAAGTTTGTATGTGGTTACCGAATGTTGTTCGGAGTCCCGGATGAGATCCCGGACGTCACGAGGAGTTCCGGAATGGTCCGGAGGTAAAGATTTATATATGGGAAGTCCTATTTTGGCCACCGGAAAATGTTCGGGATTTTTCGGTATTGTACCGGGAAGGTTCTAGAAGGTTCCGGAGTGGGGCCCACCTGCATGGGGGGGCCCACATGAACGTGGGTAGTGGGGGCAAGGCCCCACGCCCCTGGTCAAGGCGCACCAAGATCCCCCCTTAGAAGGAATAAGATCATATCCCGAAGGGATAAGATCAAGATCCCTAAAAAGGGGGGATAACAATCGGTGGGGAAGGAAATGATGGGATTTCTTTCCTCCCACCTTGGCCAACGCCCCAATGGACTTGGAGGGCAAGAAACCAGCCCCTCCACCCCTATATATAGTGGGGAGACGCATGGGAGCTACACACGAAGTTCTGGCGCAGCCCTCCCCCTCTCCCAAGTACTCCTCTTCTCCCGTGGTGCTTGGCGAAGCCCTGCAGGATTGCCACGCTCCTCCACCACCACCACGCCGTTGTGCTGCTGCTGGATGGAGTCTTCCTCAACCTCTCCCTCTCTCCTTGCTGGATCAAGGCATGGGATACGTCACCGGGCTGTACGTGTGTTGAACGCGGAGGTGCCGTGCGTTCGGCACTTGATCATCGGTGATTTGAATCACGACGAGTACGACTTCATCAACCCCGTTCACTTGAACGCTTCCGCTTAGCGATCTACAAGGGTATGTAGATGCACTCTCTTTCTACTCGTTGCTGGTCTCTCCATAGATAGATCTTGGTGACACGTAGGAAAATTTTGAATTTCTGCTACGTTCCCCTACATATCCCCCTCCGCCGGTGAAGGGGAGGAGGGGCAGCGTTTAGGCCGTCGTCGACAGTGAGGAAGGAAACCCACTGTCGGCCGCACCGTTATCTCTGGCCGAGCACCAGTGCGGGAGGTCCTCTGATCCCTTCGTCATTGCCTGTGGGCGGATCCGGCCTCCTGCCACCCACCTATCCACATCCCGACGACCTTCAGGTATATCTTCATTCGAAACTGCCTTAGCTCTACTTCCCCAGCTCGCTGCGTCACTGCATGTGCATCATTTTCTACCTCTCAGCCCCTATCAATCGGATGGTCCAACGTCACCTATTTTTTCTTCTATTGTTAGAGGTAAAGCTACTTCATGGAGTCGAATCTTGTACTACTTGGTTCAAACAAGAAATAAAGTGGGGGTGGGGGAATTTAGTATGTACATCGGACTTGGTACAAACAGGAAGGAAAGGAGGTGAAAGTAGTACAGACTGGTCATCCAACCGGTCACTTGGTCGAAAAGGGAAATATAGGGGTAACACTGTACACAGTGGTATGACCAGGACTAGATTTGCTATCCACACATAGGAGTAGGTGGCTAGAGTGAACAAAAATGGGACCAACCCAGATATGTTTCTTGGATGTTTATTTCTCGGGGCAACAAACTATGAATCACCACTTTATGCCCCTGTTTACGTACATGGTGCTGGACTGCTGGTGCACCCACTGTCCCATGCCCTTATACCAAATATTTAGCCGTTCTTAATCTAATGTCTCTGGTAAAAATGAAGCCATGCCACTGTTATAAGCCATGGCAAGTTTAGCCAAATGTTTTTGCCTGTAATTATTTGAGACTCTGACTATTTCCTCTGTACCTTTTTGTGCAAACAGGGATATCCAATTCACCTGGTTGCTGTTGTGACCTTTTGGTGCATTGCACAAAACTCTTCTTAAAAGAAGTGACTTTTGTGCTGTTTAACTGGAATGTCAGAATGGAACAGTTGGTTCATTTCGGTGGAATTGCACAAAGGGAGATCCGTGTTCCAATCCTCATCATCCATATTGGCGCCATAACCTTCGTTTAGGTAAGAATGATATTTAATGCATGTGTTCATCTCTATTTTCTGACTGCCATGAGACAATAATGCTATTTTTTACTAGTACACTTGTACTCCCTCAATGACAAAACCAATTCTTAAATAGAAGGCCAATCATGTACTTGGTTTCACCAACTAATGAGGAGAAAGAGAAACATAGCATGAAGAGGAAGAAGAAGAAGAATAAACAGTGCCAAGGCGATCTTGCTGAAGCCAGAGGCCTCAGTCGAGGCCATTCAAGGGCTCCGGCAACGACTACCTTACATGTGAGATGATCCTCCAGGGACCCTTCCACTTGTGCTGTCTCACTTAATTAATTAGGAGTACTTAAGTACCACTAATTTATTGCTGCCTAATTTTCCTGTCGGAGTTAAACAAATCTTTAGTAGGACCCTATGCTGAATCATGTACGTGTGTATGTTTGTCTATGGAGGTGAATCATGTGGTGGAGCAGGGAGGGAATATTATTAGTGTCATGACATAATAGTGCTATTGTTTTGCATGTCAATTTATTGCCATTGGTTCAATGAGGCAATGTTTTGCATATTGTCCATCATGAATTTGATGCTACTGTTTGAGTAATATGCTAATGTCTTCCTATCCTTTCTCACTAAGCTAATGAAGGTTTCACCTTGTTCCTAATTGTGCAAACAGGGATCATGTTGTGCCAATCATATATTTTAGTGGAACTACGCAAGACAATACAATGAACTGTATCCCAACCAGTGCTTTAACTCTGCTGGAAGTTCTTGATAATCTTTCGATATAATCTCAGCACTGGTAAACAAGAGTGATTTCAACCATACATTTGAAGTGCACAAAAATATATACTATTGAGTGATTTCAATGAGTGCTTTATCATCTCTTATGGGACTACATGAATAAGCTTTTTTTCTCAGGTTGGTACGGGCCTAAGGCCTTCATCCATATTAGTTTGCTGTCATCTCTATTTGTATCGTGCTACTGTCATGAGAAACTCCTTTATCTTTGCACGTTAATGTTTTGCAACCTATGATAAATGGCAATGCTTTGAGTGTTGAGCTAATTGGCACTGATTAAATAAACTAACACCTCTCTTTAAGCAAGACTACTATGTTGCTAACTTTACCCATTGAGATAATGAGGGTGCTTCTATTTGTTACTGTATGTTTCATCAACTAGTCCCACTATTACAGTAATCTCACTCTCTCAATATATGCCAACAGGGATGCTCGATTTCGGTGGAACTGCACAAAAACTTTGGGTGCTTCATTGCCTCGATAGCTTCCATCCTTTCCTGTCAGTCGCTAATCTCGGCTTGCTTTCTTCCTTCGCTGTCAGTCGCTTTGCTGATCTTGGCTTCCAGTCAAAGGAAATAGTAATTGATATGCTACCTCACATAGGCTGGTACTGGTCTTTATCCGGATTATTGTGCTTGTCATGTATTGGTAATTTGGTATTGTGCTACTGTTTGCCGATTTTATAAAGGAGTAACTTGGAGCCTGAACTCGCAGGCAAATCATTGCATTGGGTGATTTCAGTAGAACTGCACAAAATGATCAGATGGACAGATACTTATGCTGCTGCCATGTACTCCAAAGTTCACTCAGACAAGGATCAATGTTGAGAAGAAGTGCCTATATTCATTCGAGTATCAACCGGCGTCAACTAGTTGTCAAACTCCCAAGTAATAGGATGGTGAACGCCAAAAATATTGCTTGGTGCATAGCCCAGAAGAACACAGTCCAGTCTTTGGTCCCAACTTGTGCCTTTTGGTTATCGGTAGATATGGTAGCGAACTGTATGGCATGGAGTCTAAAGATTCCAGACAAGTTGGTTGACGCATATATTCATCTGGTACTTAATCAGTCTGCATGCCAGGGATGCTCCATTTCAGTTGAACTGCACAAAAAATTTGGGTGGTTCATTTTCTCAACCGTCTCCTTTCTCGTCTGCAATGTAGAATTTTGGCGAGCTACAGGACCAAGATGAGCCAGTAAACTAGTTGGATGAAAGTAGTGGCCAAGTTGCTCAAACCTCGCTCGGCATGAGGCCACTATTTGAGGATAAACCTACAAGAAAAGTTCAGATTGTCTGTGTTGCCTCTTATGTACTCGAAAGTTTACTCGTACAAGAACTAATTTTAGCAAGAAGTACCTCTGACTGAACACCATTTACCAGTCTATACCCTAGGTAATTAAAGTTCGTCCATTGATCATATTGGCTGTGATCTCAATCATTTGGATGCATAAACATACTGAACATGTGTATATCTGAATCTTTTTGTGAATTATGTATGAATATTGTCGTGTGATCTATCAATCATTTGGATGCATAGATATGCTGAGCTTGTGTATATATGAATCTTTTGAGTTGTTGATAGTGAATGTTGGCTATGAATATGAACGTGTCCTGTGAACCTGAGTTTGATATGAAGGTTTACCTTTTCTGTTGTATTTGTGTGTGAACTTGTTAGTATGCCTACTGTGGGGTATGTGACGTGTGGGTGTCAACGGCACACCTTATTCCCGAGAAGAATTGCACCTGCTTTGTTAGGGTAGCAACGACGCATCAACTCTTTTTAATCTTTTTATTACTCTGTCTTCCCCTCTCCCCCGCTCAACCCCTGCCGTAATGTTTTCGGCCTCAAAACAAACATAGTATTGCGTTGTTTTTGGGGCTTGATGAAAAATCGAGTGCTGGTTTCTGTAGGTTGGCCCGCCTAGCAAATGGGCTGCTAGTCCACCACGACGGACTGGGAGGCTAAAAATACAAGTTGTATGGTGTAGAGGCAAGTACAAAAACGCTATCGAGAGCCATCCACTGAAGAAAAAAAAATCGCTCCTGATGTGCTTCTTCAGTCGTGCCGCGAGCCCCCTCTTTAATCCAGTTCGCTCGGGGATCTGGTATCATTTTTTCCAGAGGGCGAACAAGTATGAGCTAGGCATAGGTTTTGTATTTTAACATGCGTAGCCCACGACATACAGAGACAGTGGTTTCAACTTATTTTTTGAGGTCCATACCGGCCTATGGGCTTTTTCTTAAAGATCGGCAACCCAATTTATTTTTTTAATAAAACGCAGGTCTCTGTTCTATTTATCTATATATAAGAATAATAATGCTGTGTCCAATTTATGTTTTCCCTTCTAACCACATTATATATATTTATATTATTACTATTATCGTATATTTTATAGAGACTTATATATACATTATAAAAACATCCCACGTGTTATTAACTTATAAAAGTAAATGTTTAACAGAAGTTGGCAAAGAAAATCCTGGTTGTTTTTGACTCACAGGCAAGGAAAATCCTGGTGATTGCGTACAAAAGCTTGCAAAGATTTTAAGGGCCAATTTAATAATAACGCGCTCATTTTTATTTTGAACAATAACTCACTAATTTGTTAATTATATATATAAAAAATGTGCCTCTCCAGTTTATTCTTTGATACTAATTGCTCCTTCTAACATAACATTTTATATATAACGAGCCCAGCTAATTCGTGTATTTCAAGGAAGTGCAAATGGGCTGGGATTTCTTAGAAAATATAAATGGGCCTCATTGACGCGAAATTATTTGTTCACCCAGCCCAGCAAATGGACGGTACATTCTAGAAAACATGGGTTAAATATATGCCACATTTTGCAGGCTGACATGCGGGCCAATAGGTCGAAGCTACACCAGGGCATTGTCAACTTGGTCAACAAATGATTGTCACATCCACATCCATTGGATTTATATCCAACGGCCGGCATGCACCTTCAATCTCTCGTCTTCTTCCTCCAGTGTCGCCAGGACCGCCTGGTCGGGCCTCCGGCGGCTAGCGGCTATGCTTAGCATGCATTGCTGCGAAGCGCTACCCCATCGCCGGCCAGGCTATCCCTCCACCACTCGACACCTCCTGTTATTCTCCACCGACTGTAGCCCCACGCCGCAACAGAACCAGTTATAACCCTTCTCCTCCTCTCAATCTGCGACTCCACTGCCGCGTCTTCCCATCTCCGAGTCGTTCCCATCCGGGGCCTCGCTGTCGTCCACCGCCTCGCTGCGCACGGTGCGGCGTGGTCAACAAATGAGAGTCATCGGAAGAGGACTGTACCTGGAGAGCCTGACGGTTGGGACCCACGAGGTCCATGGTCGCACGTAAGGAAAGTTCCTCCTTATTAAGCTGAAAAAAATATGTTTCCTCCACCTGACAGCTGGGACCCACCGGCTGTATCTTCGCACGGAAGGAAGTGCCTCCTTGTTTTGCGAGAAAAATTATTCATCCCGTTGACAGCTGGGACCCGTCAGATTTGGTGGCTGACTTGTGGGCCTACTAAGCGGACGTGTACACAGGGCTTTGTCAACTTAATCAACAAATGATTCTAGCAGCTGGACCGTTGGATGTTAATCCAATAGCCGTGCTCCTTCTTCAACCTCTGTTCTCGCTCCCGTCTCCCGTGGGCGGCACCGCGGTTGTGCTACCGCGCACCCGAACCAGTCAAGTTTCCCACTCCTCCCCATCTGCGACTCCACTGCCCCGTCTTCCCCATCTCCGGGTCATTCCAGTCTGGGGCCTCGCCGTTGTCCACCGGCCTTGGTGCGCTCGGCACGATGTGGTCAACGTGGTCAACAACCGAGAGTCATCAGAAGATGACTGTACGTGAGATGTTGACAGTGGGGACGGACCACGCCCATGGACGCATGCATGCAACGGAACACGACGTGGTCAACATGGTGAAGGAACGACTTCCATCGGAAGTGTACTGTACGTGGAGAGGCTGACAGCTGGGTCCACGGCCACAACAAGGAAGTGCCTCCTTATTACGCGGAAAATAATGATTCCTCCACCTGACAACAGGGACCCACTGGACGGGCCACCGTATTGTGCGAAAAAAATGTTTTCCCCTGACTGCTGGGACCCACCTGACGGGCCACCGTATTTCGCGAAAAAAACGTTCCCCCCGCTGTCAGCTCGGACCCACTGGAAGTGCCTCCTTATTAAGTAGAAAAAAAATGAAAACTCCCCCTGCTAGCTGGGACCCACCTTGGTGGGAGGCTGACTTGTGGGCCTACTAAGTTGATGGGGACGGAGGGCTTTGTCAACTTAGTCAATATGAACGATTCTAGCTCCAGTGACCGTATGATGTCCATCCAACTGCCGTAGTGCTTCTTCCACCTCTGGTCTTCTTGCTCCAGCTGCCCAAAGCAGCGCCGGTCGTGCCGCGTGCTCCTGCCTCCCATGGCCGGCTGTGATGCCGCGGAGGCCTCACCGCCCCCTACTACTCCCGCCGCTGGCCAGGCCATCCCTCTACTCACCCACACACCCTGTTATTCTGCGGCGACGGCAGCCTCACACCGCAGCCGAACAAGTGAACCCTCATACTCCTCTACGCGTGGGCATCCACTGCCGCGTCTTCCCAGGCTCCGCGTTGTCCCCTTCCTTCCTAGGCCTCACCATCGTCCACCGCCCTGGTGCTCTCGGCGCGGCGTGGTCAACATGGTCAAGGAACGACTTCCATCGAAAGAGTACTGTACGTGGAGATGCTGACAGTTGGGTCCACGGCGGCCGCAAGGAAGTGCCTCCTTATTATGTGCAAAATAATTATTCCTCCACCTGACAGCAGGGACCCACCGGACGGGCCACCTTATTTCACAAAAAAACGTTTCCCACTGACTGTTGGGACCCACTAGCTACATCTTCGCATGCAAGGAAGTGCGTCCGGAAAACATAAATGATTCGCCCCCCTGACTGCTAGGACCCACCAGCTACATCTTCGCACGCAAGGAAGTGCGTCCGGGCAAAAAAAAAACAATTCGCCCCCCTGACTGCTGGGACCCACCATCTACATATTCGCATGCAAGGAAGTGCCTGACAATCGGGACCCACCTGGTCGAAGCGTACGTAGCATTGTCATTCTGGTCGCGAACGTGTACGTACATACTGGTGGATGTAGAGGCGCAAACGTGTCGTAGTAGAGGCGCGCACGTAGCATGTACACGTACGTACAGCGGCCAGTGTGCACGAAAGAAAATACGACCACATACGTACATACGGGCGAGGTCTCGAAGGCCTACTCGCCCATATATACGTACGGCCAGGGCTCGTGTACATGGCTGGGTCGGAACGGAGAAACAACATCGTCGTCATGTTCATGGGGAGCCAACCGGCTGGGTCGGAACGAAATGCATCGTCGTGTTCATCGGGAGGGCTTGGATGGAACATGCGATGGAAACGAGGCCTGGCGTACTGCAGAACGGAGGAAACGACCTTGTGTTCGACCGGCCACGTTTGAAACGGGATCCTGTTCATCGGGAGGGGTCTGGCGTACCGCAAAACAGAGGAAACAGACTTGTGTTGGACCTCCTATGGTCAAAACGGGGTCCTGTTGATCGGTAGGGGTGTGTGGCATACCGCAAAACGGACGAAACGGACTTGTGTTGGAGCACTACGGTCGAAACGAGGGTCCTGTTCATCGGGAGGGGTGTGGCGTACCGCAAAACGGGACTCCACGGGATACTGTTCATCTCCACCATCGACCTCCAGCCTCCACGGGCTACTGTTCATCCACCGTCGACCTCCTCCAGCCTCCACATGCGACTGTTCATCCATGGGTTCCTGTTCATCCAGCCTCCACCGCGCACTACTCCACCGGCTACTGTTCAACCACCCCTCTCCACGGTCTCCTGTTCAACCACCCCTCCAGGGGATACTGTTCATCCACCCCTCCACCGTCTACTGTTCATCCAGCTCTCCACGGGGTCGTCCTGTTCATCCAGCCCTCCACGGGGTCCTGTTCATCCAGCCCCAACCGGCTCGATCGATCAGGGTCCTGTTCATCCAGAGGCAACGCCACGGGGTCCTGTTCATCAACCCCCATCGCTCACTGTTCACCCAAACCCCCCGCAATGCTCACTTTTCATCCAACCCCCTTGCAATGCTCACTGTTCATCCATAGGCAGCATCGATCGGCTTCAGTTAGCAGCAGTAGCGAAGGAATCGCTCGATCGCTCGGGTTCAGTAACGTGTAGCCTGCAGTGCAATCGCTCGGGTTCAGTTAGGCGACGCCTCGCTCGGGTTCAGTTAGAGCCCAACGCCTTGCACACACGCGCGTACGTGTACAAGAGAAACGTGCATCGCTCAGCCCCCGACCACCCACCGTAACCGGGAACTCCCCGAAATTTTCCTCGCCCTCGCTTCTACCACGGTTTTTTCGTCATGGATGGCCTAAAGAATGTCATGCAGCTACGTGTCCGGCCCGCCCAGGACGAAAAGCCCATTTTCTGTCATGATTTTTTGTCATAGGAGTAGGAGCCCACCACATCTATGATGATACAGGGTTTTGTCACAATTATCGTCATAGAAGTGTCATAAGTATGACAGAAAAAATTTCGTTCGGCCCAAAATGTCATGGATGTGTCTTTTTTTTGTAGTGGAGTGTGGCTACGCCCAGTCCTTGTTGAAGGTTAAAACAGCGCACTTGACAAAAAATCGTTGTGGTTTTGATGCGTAGGTAAGAACGGTTCTTGCTGGAAGCCCGTAGCAGGCACGTAAAACTTGCAACAACAAAGTAGAGGGCGTCTAACTTGTTTTTGCAGGGCTTGTTGAGATGTTATATGGTCAAGGCATGATGTGATATAAATTATTGTATGATATGATAATGTTTTGTAACAAAGTTATCGGCAACTGGCAGGAGCCATATGGTTGTCGCTTTATTGTATGCAATGCAATCGCCATGTAATTGTTTTACTTTATCACTAAGCGGTAGCGATAGTCGTAGTAACAATAGTTGGCGAGACGACAACGATGCTACGATGGAGATCAAGGTGTCGCGCTGGTGACGATGGAGATCATGACAATGCTTCGGTGATGGAGATCATGAACACAAGATGATGATGGCCATATCATGTCACATATTTTGATTCCATGTGATGTTTATCTTTTATGCATCTTATTTTGCTTAGTATGGCGGTAGCATTATAAGATGATCCCTTACTGAATTTCAAGGTATAAGTGTTCTCCCTGAGTATGCACCATTGTGACAGTTTGTCGTGCCGAGACACCACGTGATGATCAGGTGTGGTAAGCTCTACGTTCACATACAGCGGGTGCAAGCCAGTTTTGCACACACAGAATACTCGAGTTAAACTTGACGATCCTAGCATATGCAGATATGGCCTTGGAACACTGGAGAACGAAAGGTCGAGCATGAATCATATAGTAGATATGATCAACATAGTGCTGTTCACCATTGAAAACTACTCCATCTCACGTGATGATCGGACATGGTTTAGTTGATTTGGATCACGTGATCATTTAGATGACTAGAGGGATGTCTATCTAAGTGGGAGTTCTTAAGTAATATGATTAATTGAACTTTAATTTATCATGAACTTAGTCTTGATAGTATTTTGCAAATTATGTTGTAGATCAATAGCTCGCATTATAGCTTCCCTATGTTTTTTATATGTTCCTAGAGAAAACTAAGTTGAAAGATGATAGTAGCAATGATGCGGAGTGGGTTCGTGATCTGAGGTGTATCCTCATTGCTGCACAGAAGAATGATGCACCGCTAGGTGACAGACCTATTACAGGAGCAGATGCAGACGTCATGAACGTTTGGCTAGCTCAATATAATGACTACTTGATAGTTTAGTGCACCATGCTTTATGGCTTAGAAACGGGACTTCAAAAACATTTTTGAAACATCACGGAGCATATGAGATGTTCCAAGAGCTGAAATTGGTATTTCAGACTCATGCCCGTGTCAAGAGGTATGAGACCTCTGACAAGTACTTTGCCTAAAAGATGGAGGGGAATTGCTCAACTAGTGAGCATGTGCTCAGAATGTCTGGCTACTACAATCACTTGAATCAAGTGGGAGTTAATCTTCCAGATAAGATAGTGATTGACAAAGTTCTCTAGTCACCATCACCAAGTTACTAGAACTTCATGATGAACTATAGTATGCAAGGGATGAAGAAAACAATTCTCGAGCTCTTCGTGATGCTAAAATCGACAAAGGTAGAAATCAAGAAAGAGCATCAAGTGTTGATGATTGACAAGACCACTGGTTTCAAGAAAAGGGCAAAGGGAAGAAGGGGAACTTCAAGAAGAATAGCAAGCAAGTTGCTACTTCCGGGAAGAAGCCCAAGTCTGGACCTAAGCCTGAAACTGAGTGTTTCTACTGCAAAGGAAATGGTCACTGGAAGCGGAAGTACCCCAAATATTTGGTGGATAAGAAGGATGGCAAAGTGAACAAAGGTATATTTGATATACATGTTATTGATGTGTACCTTACTAGTGCTCGTAGTAAAATCCTGGGTATTTGATACTTGTTCAGTTACTAAGATTAGTAACTCGAAACAGCAGTTGTAGAATAAATAGAGACTAGTTGAGGGTGAAGTAACGATGTATGTTGGAAGTGGTTCCAAGATTGATATGATCATCATCACATAGTCCCTTCGGGATTAGTGTTGAACCTAAATAAATGTTATTTGGTGTTTGCGTTGAGCATGAATATGATTAGATCATGTTTATTGCAATACGGTTATTCATTTAAGATAGAGGATAATTGTTATTCTATTTACATGAATAAAACCTTCTATGGTCATACACCCAATGTTGATGGTTTATTGAATCTTGATCGTAGTAATACACATATTCATAATATTGATGCCAAAAGATGCAAAGTTGATAATGATAGTGCAACATACTTGTGGCACTGCCGTTTGGGTCATATCGGTGTAAAGCGCATGAAGAAACTCCATAAAGATGGACTTTTGGAATCACTTGATTATGAATCATATGATACTTGCGAACCGTGCCTTATGGGCAAGATAACTAAAACTCTATTCTTCGGAACAATGGAACGAGCTAATGACTTATTGGAAATAATACATACGGATGTATGCAGTCCGATGAATGTTGAGGCTCGTGGCGGGTATCGTTATTTTTTGACCTTCACAAATGATTTGAGCAGATATGGGTATATCTACTTAATGAAACACAAGTCTGAAACATTTGAAAAGTTCAAAAAAATTCAGAGTGAAGTGGAGAATCATCGTAACAAGAAAATAAAGTTTCTACGATCTGATCGTGGAGGAGAATATTTGAGTTACGAGTTTGGCCTTCATTTAAAACAATGTGGAATAGTTTCACAGCTCACGCCACCTGGAACACCATAGCGTAATGGTGTGTCCAAACGTCATAACAGCACTTTATTGGATATGTGTGATCTATGATGTCTCTTACCAATTTACCACTATCGTTTGGGGGTGATGCATTAGAGACAGCTGCATTCACGTTAAACCAAAGTTGTTGTTTCTTATGAACTGAGACGACGCCTTATGAACTGAGGTTTGGCAATAAACCAAAGTTGTTGTTTCTTAAAGTTTGCGGCCGCGATGCTTATGTGAAAAAGCTTCAACCTGATAAGCTCGAACCCAAATCGGAGAAGTGCGTCTTCATAGGATACTCAAAAGAAGCTTTTGGGTACACCTTCTATCACAAATCTGAAGGCAAGATATTCGTTGCTAAGAATGGATCCTTTCTAGAGAAGGAGTTTCTCTCGAAAGAAGTGAGTGGGAGGAAAGTAGAACTTGATGAGGTAATTGTACCTTCTCCCAAATTGGAAAGTAGTTCATCATAGAAATAAGTTCCACTGATTCCTACACCAATTAGTGAGGAAGCTAATGATGATGATCATGAAACTTCAGATCAAGTTGCTACCGAACCTCGTAGGTCTTCCAGAGTATGGTCTGCACCAAAGTGGTACGGTAATCCTGTTCTGGAAGTCATGTTACTAGACCATGATGAACCTACGAACTATGAGGAAGCGTTGATGAGCCCAGATTCCACGAAATGGCTTGAGGCCATGAAATCTGAGATGGGATCCATGTATGAGAACAAAGTGTGGACTTTAGTGGATTTGCCCGATGATCGGCAAGCCTTAGAAAATAAATGGATCTTCAAGAAGAAGGCTAACACTAACGGTAATGTTACTGTCTACATAGCTCGACTTGTTGCGAAAGGTTTTCAACAAGTTCAAGGAGTTGACTACGATGAGACTTTCTCACCCGTAGCGATGCTTAAGTCTGTCCGAATCATGTTAGCAGTTGCCATATTTTATGAAATCAGGCAGATGGATGTCAAAACTACATTCCTGAATGGATTTCTAGAAGAAGAGTTGTATATGATGCAACCAGAAGGTTTTGTCGATCCAAAGGGTGCTAACAAAGTGTGCAAGCTCCATCGATCCATTTATGGACTGGTGCAAGCCTCTCGGAGTTGAAATAAACGCTTTGATAGTGTGATCAAAGCATATGGTTTTATACATACTTGCGGTGAAGCCTGTATTTACAAGAAAGTGAGTGGGAGCTCTGTAGCATTTCTAATATTATATGTGGATGACATATTGTTGATTGGAAATGATATAGAATTTCAGGATAGCATAAAGAAATACTTGAATAAGATTTTTTCAATGAAAGACCTCGGTGAAGCTGCTTACATATTGGACATCAAGATCTATAGAGATAGATCAATACGCATGATAAAGATTTTTAAATGAGTACATACCTTGACAACTTTTTGAAAGTGCAACTATCCCTGGGTGGTTTTGGTTATGATTAACAACATATAGCTCATTGAACTAATGCTATTTCAAGATGAATATTTCAGGAAAGTTCAACGATTGGCATGGCATGGATTAGGATTATGGACCCCTCAAAATGCTAAGGACAAAGGATTGGCTCAAGCTCTAAAGATCAAGACTCTACATTTTACTTTTAGTGATCCAAGATCACATTGAGTCTTTAGGAAAAGCCAATACTATTAAAAGGGGATGAGATGTTGCTTAATGGCTTGCTTGCTCAAAATGCTTTGTGATATGCTCCAAAAACCCTCAACCACTTTCTCATATCCACATATGTCCCAAACCAAAAGTCAAACTCGGCCCCAACGATTTGATCCATCTGGCGCCACCGAGTTCATTTGACATAGCCACTGCTAGAAACCCTAGTCACTTCGGTCTCACCGATAGGGATCTCGGTCTCACCGAGATGGGATTGCAAACTCTCTGTTTCCCTTAGTAACGTTTCGGTCTAACCGAGATGAGCGACCGGTCCCACCGAGTTAGCAATGCAAACTCCCTGTTTCCCTTTCATAACATTTCGGTCCCACCGAAATGAGCGAATCGGTCCCACCGAGTTTGCCTGACCAACTCTCTGGTTAGCTTATTACCAAAGTCGGTCCCACCAAGTTTTCGTAATCGGTCTCACCGAGATTACGTTATGCCCTAACCATAACAAAATCGGTTCCATCGAGTTGATGTGTCGGTCCCACCGAAATGCCGAACGGTCACATTATGAACTGAATCGGTCCGATCGAGTTTTATGATTTGGTCCCACCGAGTTTGGTAAATTGTGTGTAACGGTTAGATTTTGTGTGGAGGCTATATATACCCATCCACCCTCTCCTCATTCGTGAGGGAAGCCATTAGAACATGCCTACACTTCCAACATTCATTTTCTGAGAGAGAACCACCTACTCATGTGTTGAGGCCAAGATATTCCAATCCAACCATATGAATCTTGATCTCTAGCCTTCCCCAAGTTACTTTCCACTCAAATCATCTTTTCACCAAATCCAATCCTATGAGAGAGAGAGTTGAGTGTTGGGAAGACTATCATTTGAAGCACAAGAGCAAGGAGTTCATCAACAACACACCATCTATTACCTTTTGGAGAGTGGTGTCTCCTAGATTGGTTAGGTGTCACTTGGGAGCCTCCGTCAATATTGTGGAGTTGAACCAAGGAGTTTGTACGGTCAAGGATATCGCCTACTTCGTGAAGATCCACCCTAGTGAGGCAAGCCCTTTGTGGGCGATGGCCATGATGGGATATACAAGGTTGCTTCTTCGTGGGTGGAGCCCTCCATGGACTTGTGCAACCGTTACCCTTCGTGGGTTGAAGTCTCCATCAATGTGGATGTACGATAGCACCACTTATCGGAACCACACCAAAAATCTTCGTGTCAACATTGCGTTTGCTCCCTCCAAACTCCTCCCCTTTACCTTCATATGCAATGATTTACATTCCGCCGCTATACTCTTAGAATTGCATGTGTAGGTTGATTGCTTGACTTGTGCTAATTTGCTAAAATCTGCCAAGAACTAAAATTGGGAAAAGGCTAGATTTTTATTTGGTCAAGTAGTCTAATCACCCACCTCTAGACATACTTTCGATCCTATAAGTGGTATCAGAGCTACGGTCTCCATTTGCCTTGATTTCCATAGCTTTTGGTGATCATAGCCTTGGCTTCACAACCTAGGAGAGTATGGCGTCTAGCAAGGGAAATTACCACTATAGAGGTCCTTACTTTGATGGTACTAATTTTGCTAGTTGGAAGCATAAGATGAAAATGCATATTCTTGGACATAACCCCGCCGTTTGGGTTATTGTATGTATTGGTTTGCAAGGTGAATTCTTCGATGGGAGAGAACCGAATCGCGAAGCTACCGTGGAAGAGTTGAAGATGCTGCAATACAACGCTCAAGCTTGTGATATTCTCTTCAGCGGATTGTGCCCCAAAGAATTCAACAAAATCAGCCGCCTTGAGAATGCAAAGGAAATTTGGGATACTTTGATTGATATGCATGAAGGTACTGATTCCGTCAAGGAATCCAAATTGGATGTGCTTCAAAGTCAACTTGACAAGTTCAAAATGAAGGATGGTGAAGGTGTCGCTGAAATGTACTCTAGGCTTGCTCTCATCACAAATGAGATTGCCGGCTTAGGAAGTGAAGAGATGACCGATAGATTCATCATCAAGAAGATCCTAAGAGCCTTGGATGGAAAATATGATACCGTGTGCACATTGATCCAAATGATGCCCAATTACAAAGATCTCAAGCCAACGGAAATCATTGGAAGAATTGTTGCTCATGAGATGTCACTCAAGGATAAAGAGGAACTTCACAAAAAGTCAAGTGGTGCTTACAAAGCCTCATGTGATGCTCCTAAATCATCAAGTGAGAAACAAACCTTCAATGAAGAATTGAGCCTAATGGTGAATAACTTCAACAAGTTCTACAAGAATAGAAGCAAGGAAAGAAGTTCCAAGTCAAGGTCCTACAATTACAAAAGATCTTAGAGTCGTGAGCGTAATTGCTACAATTGTGGAAGACCCGGACACTACTCCAATGAGTGTACGGCTCTCTATAAAAGGAGAGAAGATTCACCTAAAAGAGGAAGTAGAAGAGAGGAATCACCACCAAGAGAGAGAAGGAGTGGAGATGATCATTATGAACGAAGAACCCCCCGGAGAAGCAAGGATTCGAAAAGGAAGGACAAATCATCAGAGAGCTACACAAAGCGAAGACATCAAGCTCACGTTGGTGAATGGGTATCTGGCTCCGACTCCGACCATCACTCCGAGAGAAGTTATCACTCCGACTCCGAATATACTCAAGATCAAGGTGTTGCTGGTCTAGCACTTGTGTCAACCAACTCCTATGACATATTTGACTCACCAAATGAAGGAGTTGGAAGATGCTTCATGGCTAAAGGCCCAAAGGTATCACACCCCAAGTACGTTAATTTCAATAGTGATGAAGATGATTTGTTAGGTGATGATGATTTACTTGTTGACAACTCTAGTGATGAATACTATGATGAAATGTTAATTAATCATGCTAATCAAGATAAAATGAATGACAATGATAAGGAGAAGATTGAGCGACTAACTAAAGAGCTAAATACTCTCAAGTTAGCTCATGAAACTACGTTGGAAGATCATCGAGAACTTTTAAAGACTCATGAGAAGTTACGCTTTGAAAAGCTTAACCTTGAGCAAGAACATGAGTTTTTAAAGGCAATCAATGATGATCTTTGCAAGAAAAGTTCTTCTTACATTGGCAGGCGTTTACTCTTGTCTACTTACATGCCACAAGTTAAATCTAGCAACACAAGTAAGAAAGATTCTTCCTCTAGTAGTAACAGTAATCATGCTAAATCCAATGTTGTTGCTTCTAGTAGTTCTCTTGATTCCACTAATGATTCTCTTAGCCAAGTTACACTTGAGCAAGAAAATAGCTTATTGAAGGGAATTATAGAGAAATGTGTTTATAAGAGCCTTGCCGGAAGTAAGCAATTTGAGGAAATTGTACGCAAGCAAGGAAGGCACCGGAAGAATCAAGGTGTTGGTTTTGAACGAAAGTTCAATGCCAATGGAGTTGAGTGGGAAGAAGATCAATAACCCAAGACGAAGTTTGTTCCTCAACAAGAGAAGTATGATTCTACTTCTTTCCAAGGGACACAAGCTCAAGATGATCTTCCACCACAAGACCACAAGCAAAAAGGCAAGGATAAGCTTCAAGAGGAGATTGATGCATTTGAAGAAGCTCCCAAGGCCTTGGTCAAGTGGGTTCCCAAGACTACATCAAGTTCTACTTCATCAAGTACGACTACAACCCCAAGGATTCCCATCAAGATGATGTGGATCCCGAAGAAGAAGAACTAGAGAGTTCTTGAGGGTGACTCGGCCAACACACTTCACTCATACCATTTTGGCAAGAACAAGTGCAAACTACTTCCACATGTTGCACTAGTTCAAGGAGTCACAAACCCTCTTGTTGGTAAGACAAGGGACAAGGTAACCTAATGCTTTCATGGACATCATGTTGTGTGTGCATCACTCTATGTCTATGGATATCCTTGTTTGTTCCTTGTGGGACTAACCCGTGTAGGTATTGAAATTGCAACTCACTCCAATGGACTGCTCCGAATGATCTACATCAACATTGAGCATCCACATCTTCAACACCTACATGAAGTCATCATCGACAAACCCCAAGGTTAGTTCATCCCTCTTAGGGGGGATATCACATCTAGGGGGAGCTTTACTCTAAGACTTGAACTAAAGAAACTCTAATGGTGTGAACACAATAATGCTTTATGTAAAATCGGTAACCCCACTTGTGCTTAAACAATGAGTATGACCTATGATCAAATGTTCTCATTTGACTCCTAAGTCAATATACTCATATATAGATGACCTAGTCATTGCAAATTGCTTGATAGATGCTAGAATGTTTGTGCATGCTTTCCCACATATTTCATTTGCTATTTTATTGTGTGAGCATGTTGGTTACATATTTTACTCATTCAAGGACATCCACTTGTTGTTTTGATTGTTTGCCTCTTTCTCTTTTGCCAAGTGGATGGACAAGAATGCCTAAGAACCCTCTCTAGCTATCTATGCTTTTCTTGTCTCAAACTCTATTCATGCTACATCACAAAGTTTGAACAAGTCAGATTCGAACCACTATGTGTGAGGAGCACTCGGAGTCCCCGATTCGTCATAGACTTAAACTTCCAAAACCTCTTTGTGCATTTCGGTCTGACCGAGTCATCCATTTCGGTCAAACTGAGATCACTAAGTTGATCTAGGTTTTCATCTTGGTGCAATCGATTTGAACATCTCGATCACACCGAGTTGCAGCAACCGCTTGCGATTCTGCAGTCTCGGTGCCACCGAGTTGTTCCACTCGGTCACACTGACAGGGTCGGGATATATATACCCACGGGTGAGATTTTGGAAATTTCTTCAAAACCCCTCAGCCCGCGCGTGTCCTGCTCTTCCTCCTCGGGTCTCCGGATCGCCTCCTCGCCGCCAACGACCTCCCGCCGCTGGTTTTTGCTGCCGTCAACGAAATCTGCTCCGCTGTTGCCGCCGTAGAGAACACCCGCTGAACTAGGGTATGTGTTCGACCCCTTGTGCTCTTTATTTTAACTCCGATTCCTAGCACAAGGACAATGCCATGATTCTTGCCACGAATGAAACCGATCTATCCAGCTAAATCTTCCTTAGGCTTAGTTTGATTCGAAAATTTTAGGGTTAGCTCTCCGCAGAACTCATTTCGGACCGACCGAATCGTATAAATCGGTCTCACCGATTTGGCTTAGGCCATTGCATATGTGCTTTTCGGTCTGACCGAAAGCTGCAAATCGGTGTGACCGAGTTCAATTCTCTATGAAACCCTAGTAATCTCGATGCCACCAAACTGTGACTCGGTCTGACCAAGTTCACTAGTTTAGGTTCCAAATGTTGCTTCGGTATCACCAAGTTTATCAATTCGGTAGCTCCGAGATCATTTCTGTAGAGAACTAAAACTGAGTTTTTGACTCATTTGTTTTGCAAAATCTCTGTACTTTGTGATGCTCATCTACTCTACCTCATCTATATCTATTCACAGGGTTTGCTGTCAGTTTTCCTGCCAGGATGTCTGACCAAAGTGATAGACAAAATAAGTCTGAAGAGCAAGTGCAAATGAGTGAGGGCACTAGTACCTCAAGCAGCTATGATGAGGGCAGCAAGAGCACATCTAGTAACTTGCCCAAGGCAGCCACTAGAACAAGGAAGAAGAGAACCTCAGATTCTGAAGATGAGGATTATGTTGCAGTTTAGGATGAGGCCACCTCAAAGAAGGTGGTGAAGAAGGAGTTTGGCACTGCTGCTTCAACAAAGCCTGGCATGAACAAGAGGGCACCAGCTAGGAGAATCCCAACATCCAAGCCAAGAAAAGTTGCCACAGGAGAAACCGTGAAGTTCACTCTAGAATCAGAAGATGGTGAGGCAGCTGGTAATGGTAAGAAGAAGAATACGACAAGAACCACTACTGCTAAAGTTCTTGGAAAGTCAACAATGGTGAGAGATTCTGAAGAGGAAGAGGAAGAGGATGCTGCTCCAGCACCCAAATCCCAAAAGCTTATGGGAGATGCAATCAAGTCAGGGGCTACTCCTAAGCCCAAATATGCTCCCAAAGCTGCTGCTCAAACCACCAAGTCTGCACCCAAGAGAAGCACAAGAAACATCCCTGCTGAAGAGAAGAACAAGGACCGAGTGCCTGAAGCTGAAGAAGAAGATGCTGAAGCCCAAGTGCTGAGAAAGCTCAAACCAAAGATCCCAGACCACAATGACACTCATCCAGTGGCAGAGAACATGAGCATCAGGAAGGATGCATGTCTGAGACTTTGGAGGAAAAGTGATCCTTATGTTGTGAGAAGAAAAACTGCTGTGGATTACAAGTTCCACACTAAAGAACATCAAGACTTCTATGAGACCATTCTGCTTGACAAGAAGCCTATTGTCTGTGACATGAGATGGGTTGACTGGACATACATCAAAGAGAACGAAGATCACTTCCCAGGAGTATATGATAGCTTCAAGGCTTGTGGAGTTGACAAGTTTGTTGGACAGAAGCTCACTAAGTGGAACGATGAGCTGATCATGCAATTCTACTCCACTGCTCATTTCTATCCTGATGGAAGGATAGTATGGATGTCTGAAGGTACAAGGTACCAATCAAGTGTTAATGAATGGGCCAAGTTGATAAATGCTCTAGAAGCTCATGAGGATGACTTGGATGTGTATGCCAAGAAGAAGAAAGACCACAACTCCATGGCTAGTATGTACAAGGAAATTCCTGATGAAGCCCTGGAAACTCATAAGTTGGGCTCAGTGAAGTATCTGTTGTCTGGTCTGCCTACAATCAACACCATCCTGAGGCATACTCTTTTGCCCAAGTCTGGAGATCACAGGATGATAAGAGGACATTCAATCAACTTGCTGCACATTTTTTATGTCCCTCAGAAATTCAAGGTGATGAGTCTGATTGTAGAAACAATCAAGAGGACAGCTGCTGATCAGAAGCGGTCTTGTGGGTATGCTCCACAAATTCAGGTGCTCATCAACTCAAAGATGGACACAAGCACTTACTTGTTGGACAAGGAGCACTTACCTCTCAAGCCAAATTTTGAAGACAACACAATTGTGATGGATAAGAATGACCCTTCATCAGTGCAAGCACATGAGAAGAGAGCAAAGGCAAGGGCAGAGAAGGCTGCAAAGATGCCAAGTTCTGAAGAGGTGAAAGCACAAGTGCTCCCTGGGTGATTTTGGTAATTAATGTCAACATATCACTTGTTGGACTAATACTTTCATCTAGTATATTTCAGATAAGTCCAACAGTGGAGTGGCATGGACAAGAGGATGTGGAACCCCTTCAAGATGCTAAGGACAAAGGATTGGCTCAAGCTCAAAGCTCAGGACTCTAGATTTTCTAGTTTAGTGATCCAAGATCACATTGAGTCTATAGGAAAGCCAATACTATTAAAAGGGGATGAGGTGTTGCATAATGGCTTGCTTGCTCAAAGTGCTTAGTGATATGATCCAAATCCCTCAACCATTTTCTCATATCCACATATGTCCAAAACCAAAAGTCAAACTCGGCCCCACCGATTTGATTCATCCGGCGCCACCGAGTTCATTTGACATAGCGACTGCCAGAAACCCTAGTCTTTTTGGTCTCACCGATAGGGATCTCGGTCTCACCGAGATGGGATTGCAAACTCTCTGTTTCCCTTCATAACATTTCGGTCCAACCGAGATAAGCGATCGGTCCCACCGAGTCTGCAATGCAAACTCTCTGTTTCCTTTTCGTAACGCCTCGGTCCCACTGAGACGAGCGAATCGGTCCCACCGAGTTTGCCTGACCAACTCTCTGGTTAGCTTATTACCAAAGTCGGTCCAACCGAGTTTGAGTAATCGGCCCAACCGAGATTACGTTATGCCCTAATCCTAATGATATCGGTCCCACCAAGATGACACGTTGGTCCCACCAAAATTGCCTAATGGTCACATATGCACTGAATCGGTCCGACCGAGTTTTCTGATTCGGTCCCACCGAGTTTGGTATAATGTGTGTAATGGTTAGATTTTGTGTGGAGGCTATATATACACCTTCACCCTCTCCTCATTCACCAGGGAAGCCATCAGAACGTGCCTACACTTCCACTACTCATTTTCTGAGAGAGGGCCACCTACTCATGTGTTGAGACCAAGATATTCCATTCCAACCATATGAATCTTGATCTCTAGCCTTCCCCAAGTTGCTTTCCACTCAAATCATCTTTCCACCAAATCCAATCCTATGAGAGTGAATTGAGTGTTGGGGAGACTATCATTTGAAGCACAAGAGCAAGGAGTTCATCATCAACACACCATCTATTACCTTTTGGAGAGTGGTGTCTCCTAGATTGGTTAGGTGTCACTTGGGAGCCTCCAACAAGATTGCGGAGTGAACCAAGGAGTTTGTAAGGGCAAGGAGATTGCCTACTTCATGAAGATCAACCCTAGTGAGGCAAGTCCGTCGTGGGCGATGGCCATGGTGGGACATACAAGGTTGCTTCTTCGTGGACCCTTCGTGGGTGGAGCCCTCCATGGACTCACGCAGCTGTTACCCTTCGTGGGTTGAAGTCTCCATCAACGTGGATGTACGATAGCACCACCTATCGTAACCACGACAAAAACATCCATGTCTCCTATTGCATTTGCACTCTCCAATCCCATCCCTTTACTTTCTTGCAAGTTGCATGCTTTACTTTTTGCTGCTCATATACTCTTTGCATGCTTGCTTGATTTGTATTGTGAATGGTTAAACTTATGCTTAAACTCCACCCAAACTTGAAAAACTTAAAAACTGCCAACTTTGTGTGTTGAAGTGTCTAATCACCCCCCTCTAGACACCTCTTCTCGATCCTTTCAAGTGGTATCAGAGCTTTGGTATCCATTGCTTTGGTTTAAACACCATTGGAGGAAGATGGATGAGTCTACTTTGGGGAGTCTTAGACATAGAGTGCCTATACTTGATGGAGAGTACTTTCATGAGTGGAAAAAAGAGAGGCTTGCAATTTTCAATGAATATCATTTGAACAAGTACATTACTAGTCCTTGTGCACCTCATGTTGATCCTATGCATCCTACTCTTGATGATTCAATTGACATGATTCGCAATCTTAGAACTGTTTATCTTATCACTAGAGGTTTGCCTAGAAACTTGATAGGTTGCTTGCCTACTCTTGAGTGTGCCTACACCATATGGAAATTTCTTGAGGAACGGTTTCCAAATTATTCCTTGCAAAATCTAGATGAAATTCTCCATAAGTCTATTGCCTTGAGTAAGATGAATTCCAATGATCCTAAGTTTGGTGATTGTCTATTTGAGCTTACAAATCTTATGCGTGCCAAAGGAGATGTTGGAATTATTAGCAATATTATTTCCGAAGCTATTAGAATTCATAAAGAAGATCATTGTCAAACTCATTTATCTATTGAATCACCCTCTCTAGGAATTGATCCACCACATGACGATGTTGAACATGGATACTATGATGAGGATGATGATAGTGACTTTGATCTTGATGATGCAATGAGACACTTTGGTCTTATGGCAAATCTTCGGGGATACATGGCAGGAGGAAAGGAATGTGTCCTTGATAGTGGATGTACCGATCACATGATCGGAGATAAAGATATGTTTCATGAGCTTGCTGAAAACGACGGCCCTCGAAAGTATGTCACTTTTGGTGATAACTCAAAGGGTAAGGTGGTTGGCCTCGGTAAGGTGGCCATCTCACATGATAGCTCCATACAAAATGTCATGCTCGTTGAATGTCTTGGCTATAATCTGCTTTCCGTTTCTAGACTAGCTGACTTCGGCTTTAATGTTCTATTTACCGAAGTTGATTGCCAAGTGTTTCGTAGAGATAATCATAAAATTGTCTTTACCGGTATACGCAAAGGTGATCTATACATTGTTGATTTCACTAAAAAGGCTCAACCTAGAACTTGCTTGATTGCTAAATCCTCTAAAGGTTGGTTGTGGCATAGACGGTTAGGTCATGTGGGCATGCAAAATCTTGACAAGCTTATTAAAGGTAATTATATCCTCTGTGTTAACGATGTCATATTTGATAAGGATAGACTTTGCAGCGCTTCTCAAGTAGGGAGACAGGTTGGAGGAAGGCATCCCGTGAAGAACATCATGACCATAAGGAGGCCGCTCGATCTACTTCACATGGATCTTTTCGGTCCCAACGCTTACAAAAGTCTTGGTGGAAACTCATTTGGTCTAGTTATAGTTGATGATTTTTCAAGATTTACGTGGGTGTTCTTTCTCGATGATAAATCGCAGGTCCAGAAGATCTTCAAAAACTTCGCTAGGAAGGCCCAAAATCAATTTGAAGTGAAGATCAAGACGGTTCGCAGCGACAACAGAATGGAGTTCAAGAATGCAAATGTGGACACCCTTCTTGACTAAGAAGGGATTTCACATGAGTTCTCGGCTACGTACACACCTCAACAAAATGGAGTTGTTGAGAGGAAGAACCGGATGCTCATCCACATAGCGAGAACGATGCTTGATGAGTACAAGACGCCAAAGCACTTTTGGGCGGAAGTGGTTGAGACAGCTTATCATGCAACAAATCGCTTGTATCTTCACAAGCTACTCGACAAGACGACATATGAGCTCCTCAGCGGTAACTGATACGTCTCCGTTGTATCTACTTTCCCAAACACTTTTTCCCTTGTTTTGGACTCTAACTTGGATGATTTGAATGGAACTAATCCGGACTGACGCTGTTTTCAGCAGAACTGCCATGGTGTTATTTTTGTGAAGAAATAAAAGTTCTCGGAATGACCTTAAAATCCACGAAGCAACTTTTCAGAATTAATAAAAAATACTGGCGAAAGAAATAGTGTCAGGGGCCCACACCCTGTCCACGAGGGTGGGGGGTGTGCCCCCTCCCCCTGGGCGCGCCCCTGCCTCATGGCCCCCCTGGACGTCCATCGACCTCAACTCCAACTCCATATATTTTCTTTTGCGGAGAAAATCAGAGACAAAGTTTTGTCGGATTTAGGGTTCCGACAGACCCTTGAGGTTCGAACACTGGGATGCGCACGAAGATCTCTCCCCTACCAGCTCATGTCTCGAAGTCTCGCAAAGATCTAAGTAAGAAAGATGAGCACACAAGGGACACGAGATTTATACTGGTTCAGGCCACCATTGTGGTGTAATACCCTACTCCAGTGTGTGGTGTGGTGGATTGCCTCAGGGGCTGATGATGAACAGTACAAAGGGAGAACAGCCTCGCGAGGGGCTGTTCTTGAGCTAGTGCGATGAACTGCTTGGGTGAGTTCAATCGCTTCTCTCTCTCTCTGGTCGATCTCTAGATGATCTAGATGCCTCTACCCCGTGGGTGGCTAGTCCTATTTATAGGCGGAGGCCCTGAGCCTCTCCCCAAATAATGAGCAGGAAGGGCGCCAACAATTGGCCATTTTGAAGGGGAACATCTGGTACACTTATCCTGACTAAAGTTGGTCTTCGGCTGCCAAAGGTCCTGACGGTGATGCCGCCCTGGGCTCCACGATGACCTCCATCCTGCCGTTCAGCTGGTCTTGGTCTTGTTGCACCGAAATGGTAACCTTTGCCTGATGCCTTGGCATGTGCTTGCCCCCTTTGCACCGAAAGGGAAACAAGGACACTACACAGGCCGGCGCCTGCCTGGCGCCCGCCTGGTCCTCGATCGTCATGGCTTGCATCACGGGCCCCTCAGGAGGTGCCCTACCTTGATCTCTCCGCCTCCTCGCGGGCCTGCCTGAGGAGGCTGCTCCTGAGGAAGCTCCCTGTCGCCCCACGAGGCTTGGCCCCTCGCGAGGGTCTTGAGCTTGAGCTGATGAAGCTGGGCTGCATTGGGCCCCCACTTGAGCCACGCCGCAGGAAGGCAAGTCTGGGGACCCCCGTTCCCAGAACGCCGACAGTAGCCCCCGGGCCCAAGGCGCGCCCGGACTTGGCTTAGCAGAGAAGCGAAGGGGCAAGTGCGAAGCGCCACGGGCCCCAATAGCTTGCGGCCTTGGGCGCCGCGTGGCGGTTGATTGGACGTGGGCGTCTCCGCTTCCCCACAATGCCTCAGCAACCGCACGACTTGACAAGTCCCTGCATGCAAAAACGGGTCATGATTACCTGCGATCGTGGAGGCCGCGGTTGGCCTCCTCCGGTTATAAGTACGGAACGGCGCGAGCCATTCCAGTTCATCTCCCTCTTCTACTCCTCCTCTTCTTTGCTCCGACTGCTCGCTATCTCCATGGCTCCGCCGAAGAGGTTCTCGGCCGCGGAGAAGTGGAAGGCTCGCCAGGAAGGGCCTAACTCTCCTCTGACCAAGCGCGGTCGGGGCCGTCCCCGCAAGCACCCTGCATCCCCCGTGGTGGCTTCCCGCGATCGCGGAGGCGGCTCCCTGCACGGTGACGAGCGCCCGGTCGTCGACGAGAGGCACGCTGTGGCTGTGCGGCCCCCCAAACCACGCTTCCGCTCGGCGGAAGTGCTGCCAGAGTTCGTCGTGTGGTCGACGGACCCGACCAGCACTTGGCTCCAGCTTCCTCGCTTCTTCATAGGTGAGCTTTCGACCAGCGCTCCGGGCGGCCTCTGGCTTCAAGCGGACAGCTGCTGTAGCAGGGCATCCTCGGCTTCGCTGGAGGTTTCCGCCGCCGGGGGTTTGGCCCTGACCCGCGGCTGGCAAACTTCTGCTCGCGCGCATGGCCTGGGCCGGCGGTGCACCCTGCACTTCAGGTTCGACGGCGACGCCACCCTCTATGTGAGGGCGTTCGGGGAAGATAGTCGCCGCGCTGGGTGCTGCCCCGAAGATGATGGCCGTGGCAGGGCACCCAACCTCGGCGTCGATCGGGACGAAGATGGCGGCAGGCGCATGGGTTGCCGCGCCCGGGGCTCGCCAAGCTTTGGCGACTCTTCTTCAGGCAGCAGCTCCTCCAGCGGGGGCCGCGACCAGCCTCCACATCGTCGCGCCCGCTTGGGGGAAGGTAGCAGGCCGGTCCGCTGTCGCGCCTCGATGAGCGAGAAGAGGGAATCTGACCGAGCTCCGGAGGCAGTACAAGCCCTCGTCGTGGTCTGGTGCCGAGCTGGTCATGCCCGTTTTGCCTTTCTTCTTTTCCTGCAAAGAGAGGGAGTAGTGTAGGGCCCCGCGGGGGCATGTTGAACTGTCATTGTTAATTATCCTGTTGTTTCCGCTATTTCCCTGCTCTATTTCCGTGCCATGTACCCGTGTCCGGGAGTTACTTAACCCGTGGAGGCTTGTAGCGGTCTTTGCCTCCCGAGGTCGAGGCCTTGCCATGCCCTTTATGTCCTGCAAGGGTTAGTCAAGAGGGGTAGCTTTTGGTTCGGTTGTGGGGGCGACCAACCCAGGTCCCGTGCTCGCGTCACGATGCCCGTGGGGCAAGGACTGGGAGTGGTGCTCCCTCAACGGACCCGGATAGGAGGGCTTTAGGCGACCGAGGCAAAAAAACACTCGCGAGGGCGCCCGCGTACCTCCCTCGAAGACTTGTGCGTGGGAAAACCAAAGCAGGTGTGCAAAAAAGGAGAAAAGGGGGGCTCGAGCCAGAGGCAGGGATAGCTTCGATAAAACTCCAAATAGGAAACAACAAGCCAACTGTAGAAAGTAAATAAAAAAGCCGCGTCCGGCACCTAATCTAGTCTTCGACGTCTTCTCACCAGCCCAGAGCTAAGTGCTGCCACTGGGCATGGGCGGGAGCCCCCGAGGCTCGAGGGCGGCACTCCGGAGACTCCGGGGCGTGTACAAACCCACTCATTATTACGCGAGAGTGTCACGGGCGGCGAGCTTCACAGGCATTGGCCTTCTTCACAGGCACCGGGCCTTCTCCAAAATGCGGTAGCTTCACAGGCGTTGGCCTTCTTCACAGGCACCGAGCCTTCTCCAAAATGCGGTAGCTTCACAGGCGTTGGCCTTCTTCATAGGCACCGAGCCTTCTCCAATATGCGGTAGCTTCATAGGCGTTGGCCTTCTTCACAGGCACCGGGCCTTCTCCAAAATGCGGTAGCTTCACAGGCGTTGGCCTTCTTCACAGGCATCGGGCCTTCTCCAAAATGTGGTAGCTTCACATGCGTTGGCCTTCTTCACAGGCACCGGGCCTTTTCCGCAGGCACTGGGCCTTGCTCAGGGGTAGAATCTCTAGAGGTGTTGAATGTTCCACGCGTTCTTGATGGGTACTACCTCTTGGGTCTCTAAGCGCTCGGAGCCGGGCCTGGAAACATGAACAACCTTGAACGGGCCCTCCCACATGGGAGAGAGCTTGTGTAACCCTTCCCTGGAGAGGACCCGCTTGAGCACGAGGTCCCCTACCTCAAGAGTCCTGGGGCGGATGTTGCGGCAGTGGTACCGCCATAGCGCCTGTTGATACCTTGCCGCTTGCAGTGCGGCCTGTCGACGTCGTTCCTCCCCCAGCACGAGATCCGTCCCCCGCATGGCGTCTTGCTGCGCCTCGTCGAACGCCAGGACCCATGCGGAACGACGCCTGACCTCGTGAGGGAGGACTGCCTTAGCTCCGTAGACGAGGAAGAACAGAGTCTCGCTAGTTGGTTTGGCCGCGGTCGTGCGGATAGACCATAGCACGGACTGGAGCTCGTCGTGCCAGCCCTTGCCGCAGGCCTCCAGCTTCTTCTTGAAGGTCCTGGTTTTGAGGCCCCTCAGGACCTCCGTGTTGGCTCGCTCGGCCTGCCCGTTGCTCCGGGGGTGCACTATCGAAGCGTAGCATATCTGTGTTCCAAGGTTAGCACAATATGTTTTGAAGGGGTTACTGGTGAATTGCGAACCATTGTCGATGATGATGCGGTTAGGCACTCCGAAGCGGCTCACGAGGCCCTTGATGAACTTGACCGCGGAGCCTGCGGGGATGGTGCGGACAGCTTCCACCTCAGCCCACTTGGTGAACTTGTCCACGACAACATAGAGATAGCGATAGCCCCCCGGCGCCCAAGGGAACGGACCCAGGATGTCCAGCCCCCAGACTACGAACGGCCATGAAAGGGGTATAGTCTGCAGACCCCCCGCCGGCTGATGGATCTGCTTGGCATGGAATTGGCAGGCCTCACAAGCCTTCATTAGCTCCACGGCGTCACTGAGTGCCGTGGGCCAATAGAACCCACTGTGGAACGCCTTGCCAACGAGGGTCCGTGATGATGAGTGATGCCCACAATCTCCATTGTGTATGTCTGCCAGCAGCTCCTTCCCTTGCTCTCTGGAAACGCAATGCAGGGACACATCATTTGGTCGCCTCCGGTAGAGCTCTCCATCCTTGATGCAGTAGGCCGTGGCCTGCCGCGCCACATGCTCCGCTTCCTCCTCCTTCTCCGGCAAGTTCCCTTGTGTCAAGTAGTTCCTGAGCTCTGCGATCCAGCATCCTTCCTGAGGCTCCAACGCCAGGAGTAGGCGTGCTCCTAAGGCCGGGCCGCAGACCGGGGCTCCCGAGGCTGCGCCATGCTTGATAGTGACGGTGTTGCCGGGGGCTTGAAGAGTCGCTCCTCGAAGACGCCTGGCTCCTGAGGTAGCCGCCTGGATGCCCTTTTGGCGATGTCATCAGCCTCTTGATTGGTGCCGCGAGGCACATGCTGCAGCTCCAGTCCTCAGAACTGCTTCTCCATCCTACAGACCTCCGCGAGGTAGGTTTCCATGTGCTTGTCCTTCGGCTCGTACACCTTTTTGGAGAAATTGACGAGGAGTTGCGAATCACCCTTGATGGTGAGGCGCTTTACCCCCAAGGCGACTGCGGCTTTCAGGCCTGCTATCAGGCCTTCGTACTCTGCTATGTTGTTGGAGACCTTTTCTCCGTGCTGGAAACAGAGTTGTACGGCGTAGTAGAGCTTGTCTTGAGTGGGAGATACGAGCACCGCGCCAGCCCCCGCGCCGTGTCGGGAGAATGCCCCGTCGAAATGCATGACCCAGCTTTCCGGTGCCTCGCTTCCCGGGGAAAGTGATCGATCCTCACCAGCCTCGAGGCCTGGCGCCTCTGCCCATTCCGCCATGTAGTCCGCAAGCGCAGCCCCCTTGATGACTCTGGTCGTGCTAAATTCTAGCTGAAATGCTTGCAACTCGATGTTCCACTCAGCGACTCTTCCAGCGGGATTGGGGCTCCTGAGTACCCTTTCCAATGGGTATGCTAAGATGACCTTGATGGGATGGCCTTGGAAGTAGTGCCGCAGCTTGCGTGAGGCCACCAGCAGCGCGAGGAGGAGTTTTTGAGGCATGAGGTACCACGCCCTTGCGTCTCGTAGCACCATGGTGATGAAGTACACCGGGTGCTCGACGAGGTTGAGAGCGCTGGCGTTGCTTGCGTCCTCCGGAGGTTGGGATGCCTCCTGAGACGATGGAGCCCCCAGCGACTGATCGCTTGGAGGGGCCTCTTCTGTTCCGGGTGTGCTCCCCTGCTGTGGCTGATCCTTTTCGGCTGCGGTCACGGTCCCCGTGAAGCCTTCTTGGCTCTGCTTTGCTCCGACCCGGACGGTTGCTGCAGCCTTGGCCCGACGCTCCTCCCTAACCGCCACCAGGGCTGCAAGGTAGAGCACCAGGGGCTCTCGAGGACGCGGAGATACCATCACCGGAGGGCTGGTTAAGTACCTCTTGAGATCCTGGAATTCCTTGTCGCCTAGTCCATTCAAAGGGGCCCTTCTTCTTCATCAGCTTGAAGAAGGGCAGTGCTCATTCCCCCAGCTTGGAGATGAAGCGTCCTAGCGCGGTCACACGCCCGGTGAGCTTCTGCATCTCTCTGAGGGTCTTCGGCGGGCTCATGTCCTTGAGTGCCTTGACCTTCTCCGGGTTGGCCTCGATGCCCTGGAGATACGAGGAAACCCAGGAGCTTGCCCGAGGGGACTCCAAATACGCACTTCTCCGGGTTAAGCCATAGGTCCACCTCACTGAGGCTCGTGAAGGTTTCCTCCAAGTCCTGTATCAGGGTTTTTGCCTCCCGAGACTTTTCCACAATGTCATCGACGTAAGCCTCAGCATTCCTCCCGAGCTGCCGACCCAAGGCGATGTGCATCAGCAGCTGAAAGGTCGCACCTGCGTTGCGCAGCCCAAACGGCATGCATGTATAGCAGTACACTCCACGTGGGGTTAGGAAAGACGTTTTTTCCACGTCTTCTATTGCCATCTTGATCTGGTGATAGCCCGAGAAAGCATCCAGAAAGCATAACAGGTCGCACTCGGCGGTGGAGTCAATGATTTGGTCGATGCGAGGAAGCGGGAATGGATCCTGCGGGCAGGCCTTGTTGAGGTTGGTGAAGTCGACACACATGCGTTCCTTTCCTCCCTTCTTTGGCACGACAACCGGGTTAGCCAACCAATCTGGGTAGCGGACCTCGCGAATAACCCCTGCCGCCTCTAGCTTGCGGGTTTCTTGGACGATGAAAGCTTGCTTCTCAGTGGACTGTCGCCTCGCTTTTTGCTTCACGGGGCGCACGTTGGGGCACACGTTGAGGTGATACTCAATTACGCCCCTCGGGATCTCTGCTAGCTGATCAGGTTCCCACGCGAACACCTTCTTGTTTGCACGCAGGAACTTCACCGAGGCCCCCTCCTGCTCGGGTTCGAGGTTAGCGCCTATGGTGAAGGTGGCACTAGAGGACCTGTCCTCGTCGACCAGCACCTGCTTGGTTTCCGCCTTGTCTTGGGTGAATAGCTGCTTCTTCTTGGCCGGTGCAGCCCCCTTGGGCTCAGGGGCATCGAAGCTGGCGGGCTGTGCCGCTGCGGCTGTCTTGAAGGCAAGCTTGAGTGCCTGTAGTGCATCTCTTGTGTCTCCTGACACGGTGAGGACGCCGCTGCTTCCGGGCATCTTCATGAGGTTGTACGCCGGGTGAGTTACTGCCATGAACCGGGCCAAGGCCGGGTAGCCAAGGATGGCGTTGTAGGGGAGGCCGATGGGGGCGATGTCGAAGTCGATCAGCTCTGTGCGGAAGTTGTCGTAGGTGCCGAAGGTCACCAGGAGGCGGATCTGCCCTAAGGAGACAGTGGAACCGGCTCCGACACCTGAGAAGGGCCTGCTGGGCTGAAGCCGCTCGAGTGGCACATGGAGGAGGCTAAAGGCCTCCACTGAGAGCATGTTGAGGCCAGCTCCGCCGTCGATGAGGGTCCTGGTGACGGCCACTTGGCAGATGGTGGGGGTGCACAGCATCGGGAGCGCGCCCGAACCGGCGGGGTTGGAGGGGTGATCGTCGGAGTTGAAGGTCAAATCGGCCTCAGGCGCCACCCAACCTGGGGGAGCTCCTTGGCGCTTGGAGGCGACACCGATCTGGCGGGTGAATGGCTTGACGTGGCAGCTCACGGGCGGCGCTTGCGAGCCGCCCAGGAGAGCTGCAACGACCGGGGGTGCCAGCGTAGCGTAGCGGGCGAGGAAGAGGCTGCGCAGCTCCTCCCAGGAGGTCACAGAAGCCTTCGGTAGGTGGAGCAGCCACATGTGCGGGACGCCAGTGAGGGCCATGGGAAACCAGTTGGCCATCACCCTGTCATCGCCCCCAGCCTTGAGGACAACCTCCTCGTATGCCAGTAGGAAAACCAGCGGGTCCGCCGTGCCGTCGTAGCGCGGCAGCATCTCGGGCTTGAACTTGGGTGGCCACTGCGCCTGCCGCAAGGCGGGGGCCAAGGCTCGGGGCCCCCTGGTTCCAGCATCAGCATCAGTTGTTGGAGCGGGCAGCGCTTCTGTGGGGTAGCGATGGGCGCGAGTCGATGATCCGGGCAGAGTCGGCGACGGGGTGGCGGCGCAGCCATCATGTCGCATCGGAGGATGCAGGGATGAGGCCTACTGCTCGTTCCCTGCCGGGCCGGCGGCGACGCTGGCAGCAGGCGATGGGGAACGACGGGGGCGTCCACCGACGGGCGCCGTCTGGGCGATGCGGGTGGCGAGAGCAGCCTGACGTGCAGCGAGGGCTCGGCGAGCGTCAGCCATGGTCGCGGCGGAAGATCAGACACGACCAGCGGAAGAAAGATTCCGGCGCACCCCTACCTGGCGCGCCAAATGTTGGATTTCGGGTTCCGGCAGACCCTTGAGGTTCGAACACTAGGTGGACACGAAGATCTCTCCCCTACCAGCTCACGTCTCGAAGTCTCGCAAAGATGTAAGCAAGAAAGATGAGCACACAAGGGACACGAGATTTATACTGGTTCAGGCCACCATTGTGGTGTAATACCCTACTCCAGTGTGTGCTGTGGTGGATTGCCTCAGGGGCTGATGATGAACAGTACAAAGGGAGAACAACCTCGCGAGGGGCTGTTCTTGAGCTGGTGCGATGAACTGCTTGGGTGAGTTCAGTCGCTTCTCTCTCTCTCTGGTCGGTCTCTAGATGATCTAGATGCCTCTACCCTGTGGGTGGCTATTCGTATTTATAGGCGGAGGCCCCGGGCCTCTCCCTGAATAATGAGTGGGAAGGGCGCCAACAATTGGCCATTTTGAAGGGGAACATCTGGTACACTTATCCTGACTAAAGTTGGTCTTCGGCTGCCAAAGGTCTTGACGGTGACGCCGCCCTGGGCTCCACGATGACCTCCATCCTGTCGTTCTGCTGGTCTTGGTCTTGTTGCACCGAAATGGTAACCTTTTCCTGATGCCTTGTCCTGTGCTTGCCCCCTTTTCACCGAAAGGGAAACAAGGACACTACGTAGGACGGCGCCCGCCTGGCGCCCGCCTGGTCCTCGATCGTCATGGCTTGCGTCACGGGCCCCTCGGGAGGTGTCCTGCCTTGATCTCTCCGCCTCCTTGCGAGCCTGCCTGAGGAGGCTGCTCCTGAGGAAGCTCCCTGTCGTCCGCCCCGTGAGGCTTGGCCCCTCCCGAGGGTCTTGCGCTTGAACTGATGAAGCTGGGCTGCATTGGGCCCCCACTTGAGCCACGCCGCAGGCCGCAGGCAGGCAAGTCTGGGGACCCCCGTGCCCAGAACGCCAACAAGTTTCATTGCGTTTTACGATACGGAGCTGCCGCCAAGGCCTAATCTCTCTCGGGAGGGCTGATCTGGAGTCTGTTTGGGGCTCCGGAGAGGGGGATTCGTCGCTGTCATGATCATCAACCATCCTCCATCACCAATTTCATGATGCTCACCGCCGTGTGTGAGTAATTCTATCATAGGCTTGCTGGACAGTGATGGGTTGGATGATATTTACCATGTAATCAAGTTAGTTTTGTTAGGGTTTGATCCCTAGTATCCACTATGTTCTAAGATTGATGTTGCTATGACTTTGCTATGCTTAATGCTTGCACTAGGGCCCAAGTGCCATGATTTCAGATTTGAACCTATTATGTTTTCATGAATATATGTGAGTTCTTGATCCTATCTTTCAAGTCTATAATCACCTATTATGTGTTATGATCCGACAACCCCAAAGTGACAATAATCGGGATACTTCTCGGTGATGACCGTAGTTTGAGGAGTTCATGTATTCACTAAGTGTTAATGCTTTGGTCCGGTACTCAATTAAAAGGAGGCCTTAATATCCCTTAGTTTCCGTTAGGACCGCGCTGCCACGGGAGGGTAGGACAAAAGATGTCATGCAAGTTCTTTTCCATAAGCACATATGACTATATTCGGAATACATGCCTACACTACATTGATGAACTGGAGCTAGTTCTGTATCACCCTATGTTATAACTATTACATGAGGAATCGCATTCGACATAATTATCCATTATTGATCTAATGCCTACGAGCTTTTCACATATTGTGCTATGCTTATTTACTTTACTGTTGCTACTGTTACAATTACTACAAAACTGCTATCGTTACTTTTGCCACTGTTACCATTACTATCATACTACTTTGCTACTAAATACTTTGCTGCAGATACTAAGTTATCCAGGTGCGGTTGAATTGACAACTCAACTGCTAATACTTGAGAATATTCTTTGGCTCCCCTTGTGTCAAATTAATAAATTTGGGTTGAATACTCTACCCTCAAATACTGTTGTGATCCCCTATACTTGTGGGTTATCAAGAGTATTTTTTGGCGCCGTTGCCGGGGAGCATAGCTCTATTGTTTGAGTCACCTGGGATTTATATCTGCTGATCACTATGAGGAACTTGAGAGACGAAAGAACTAAGATTTTCCCCTCAACTACGAGGGGTGGTAAGGAACTGCCATCTAGCTCTACACTAGATTCTCCTTCTGTTTTGAGTAAGCTTGTGACACCTAAACCTGCTTCTACTATTAATTCTAATATGTCGCATGTTATTGATGATGCCACTTCTACTATGCATGATACTTATGATGAAACTACTTCTGTGCTTGATACTACTTTGCCATTAGGTGAACTTCTATATGAACAACTTGCTAGGGTTAGAGAGAATGAAATTATTGAAGATGAAATTATTGAAGATAGTGATGATGAAGGTTCTCCCCCTAAGTATGAATTGCCTGTTGTTCCAGAGGGTTATGTTATGGATGAAGAAACTACTAGAGCTATTCTTGCTTGCAATGATAGATCCGATCTTAAGAAGTTACTAGCTAAATGGAAAAAGAAATCTCTAAATGCTAGAATGAAATATGACCCTACTTTTGCTACTTCACCTATTTTTGTTACTGTAAGGATTATGAATTCTCTGTCGATCCTGAGATAATTACTTTGGTTGAATCTGATCCTTTTTATGGCAATGAATCTGAAACTGTTGTGGCACATCTTACTAAGTTGAATGATATAGCCACCCTGTTCACTAATGATGAGAAATCTCGCTACTACTATATCCTTAAGATATTTGCATTCTCATTAAAGGGTGATGCTAAAACTTGGTTTAATTCTCTTGATCCTGGTTATGTGCGTAGTCCCCAAGATATGATTTATTACTTCTCTGCTAAATATTTCCCTGCTCATAAGAAACAAGTTGCCTTGAGGGAAATATATAATTTTGTGCAAATTGAAGAAGAGAGTCTCCCACAAGCTTGGGGGAGGCTTCTCCGATTGCTTAATGATTTGCCTGATCATCCTCTTAAGAAAAATGAAATACTTGATATCTTTTATAATGGACTAACTGATGCTTCCAAGGACCACTTGGATAGTTGTGCTGGTTATGTTTTCAGGGAAAGAATAGTCGATCAAGCTGAATTGCTATTGAATAATATGTTGACTAATGAAAATAATTGGACTCTTCCTGATCCAACTCCTGAGCCAACTCCTAAACCAACTCCGAAGAAGAGGGGTGTTCTATTTCTCAGTCCTGAAGATATGCAAGAGGCAAAGAAATCTATGAAAGAAAAAGGTATTAAAGCTGAAGATGTTAAGAATTTACCTCTTGTTGAAGAAATACATGGTCTTAATATACCACCTATTGAAGAAACACATGGTCTTGATAACCCGACACATGTAGTAAAGGTAAATTCTCTCTATAGATATGATAAAGATGAAATCCCGTCTACTAAGTTTCCTAGCCAATGTTTGGATGAATTTGATGACTTTATGGCTAGACAAGAAAATTTCAATGCTTATTGTAACACCCCGGGTGTAACTTTCCATCTTTGTAACTCCAACTCTTGCCATTTTCGGCTATGTGCTATGATATTCCCTCCATGGTTGGGTTTTGTTTTTCGTTTTGCATTTTGTTCATGTCATGCATATCATATCATGTCATCATGCGCATTTCATTTTGCATACGTGTTCGTCTCATGCATCCGAGCATTTTCCCCGTTGTCTGTTTTGCATTCCGACACTCCCACTTGCACCGGCGCACCCCTCTTGTCTCTTTTCGTGTGCGGGTGTTGAACGTTCTCGGAATGGACCGAGCCTTGCCAAGTGGCCTTGGTACACCACCGGTAGACCACCTATCAAGTTTCGGGTCATTTGGAGCTCGTTTGGTACTCCAACGGTTAACCGCACTCTCGCAAAGGCCTCTTTTAAGTTGCAGCCCAACACCCCTTCCAAAGTGGCCCAAAATCCATCTAACTCCCCTCCATGCTCTCGGTCGTTCAATCATTATCGTGTGGGCGAAAACCGCACCTCATTTGGAGTCTCCTAGCTCCCTCTACCTATAAATATGTGCACTCCCCCGAAATTCACGGGCAAACCCTAGACGAAATCCTTCCTCCGCCGCCGGACACGTCCGGATCGGACCGGATGCGTCCGTCCGCCGCCGCCCGTCCAACCGCAGCGTGCCACGTGGCGGCCCGCGCCCCACATCACCGCCGGCCGCGCCAGGCCCGCGAGACCCAGCG
>NC_057807.1:161905377-161914914 GCF_018294505.1 Triticum aestivum
GACCCGCGGCGCCCCCGCGTCTTCCCTGAGCACTCCGGCAGCCGACGCCGCCCTTCGTCGCCCGATCCGGCCGTCCTCCTCCCTCCTCTGGCCAGCTCCCTCCGACTCCGGCCGTCGTTGCCGCCCACTCCGGCGACCCGCTCTGGCGACGAATCGTGCAGCCGGATCCGATCCAGATCCGGAGCTCGGTTGACTTCTTCTCGCCCCTCGTTTTTTTCACTAAGTCCTATTTCTGTGATAAAATTGTTGCATGTTCATCGCATCACATCTTCGCACCCGCGGCTCTGTTTTGGGCGTGTAGCATACCAAATTGTTCGTCTCGAAGAGTAAATCATTTCATTCCATTGCACATTTACATTTGAGCTCATCTTGATGCCCGAAATGCTGTTGGAAGAGGGCTATGTGATGTTAGTTTCTGTTTCTTAACAGAACTTGCACTTTTGTTATTTTTGCCATGAATAATGTGTGCATCTTATGAACTTGAGCCCTACATATGTTTTGATCTATGCCATGCCAGCTTTACAGGGGTGTATGCCATGTATTTTTGTGATCAATGTGGTGACTAGCACAAGCATGCAAACTAGGCTTCGTGATATTGCTGATTTTAGTCCCTGTTCTGCTGTTATTGTGATGCCATGTAAACATGTTGCTACAGAGAGATCCATGCATATTTAGAGATACTTCAGTAAGGATGTTTTGAACATATGGTTATGCTATATCCATTCATGCGCTTGTTTGAAATTATGGAGTAGCATAGCATGTCATTTTCGTGCTCTACTTTTGCTACAAAATGTTTCCTGGCAGATTGTTTACGTGATATTCAATTTTTACGAGGTTGTTGTAGTTGATCCGTGTATGCTATGATGTTGTTCTTGCCATGTATAGCTTCTATGCCATGTCTTCTTGATGGATGTATGCTTAGTTTGTCATGAGGTGCTCTGTAGTGAGTGCATCGAGCTCACGAAGGTGCCTTCGTAAATCTGTCAATGCCATGCTCAGTTTGCTGAATCTGTTAACGAAACTTGCTATGTTTACATGCATGCCATCATTTCTTCTGGCCCTTTTTGGCTTATGGTCAGTAAGGGACTTTTGATCTATGCTTTGAGTAGATTCATCCCATGCCTTGTTTTGCTATTATAAGTTCCTGTAGCATGTTGATAACTTGCTCTGAATGTTGCTCCCTGATGCTGTTTATGCCATGTCCAGCCTGATATTTTTTGCACTTTCACCATGCTTGTTTGGACCTGTTATGATGTGATTTAGCCGTAGCTCAGTGTTCCTATTTTGTTAAGCATCTCCTGTAAATCACTGCCATATGCTTTGTTTGTATGTTGGGGTGCTGTAGCATAGTTTCTTGTTGCATGCTAAGTAGCATCATGTTGTTAATCGCAGATTTGTGCCCTTATTGTTTTGCTTGCCATTTGCAAACCGTGCATCCGTTTCCGGTGATCTTCATATCGATTTCAACCGAAATCATCTCATCTTTTCAGAGGCATACTTGGTTTGCCAAGTTGATGCCTTGGTCATCATTTCCCTTCCGGAGCACGCATATGCATTGCATATCACATCTCGCATATCATGTCATGTTTTGCATCATGTTGCTTGTGCATTGCACCGTGATTTATTATGGTTCCTTTGCTTGTGTTCTTGCTTTGGGTAGAGCCGGGAGACGAGTACGTGAACGAGGAACCTGTTGAGAACGCTTACGAGGATCAAGCCTTCGACAACTCTGAGAACTTTGCAGGCAAGATGACCATACCTTTGATATCACTTCTATCTTTGCTCTGCTAGCTGCTCGCTCTTTCGCTATGTTAGCTCTACCTGCCTTTGTTTATCATGCCTCCCCATTGCCATGTCAAACCTCTAACCACCCTGTCCTAGCAAACCGTTGTTTGGCTATGTCATCGCTTTTGCTCAGCCCCTCTTATAGCGTTGCTAGTTGCAGGTGAAGATAAAGTTTGTTCCTGGTCGGAACATGGATATTTTTGGGATATCACAATATCTCCTGTTTAATTAATGCACCTTATATATTTGGTAAAGGGTGGAAGGCTCGGCCTTATGCCTGGTGACTTGTTCCACTCTTGCGCCCTAGTTTCCGTCATACCGGTGTTATGTTCCTTGATTTTGCGTTCCTTACGCGGTTGGGTGATTTATGGGACCCCCTTGACAGTTCGCTTTGAATAAAACTCCTCCAGCAAGGCCCAAACTTGGTTTTACCATTTGCCACCTATACCCCTTTTTCCCTTGGGTTTTCGCGAGCCCAAGGGTCATCTTTATTTTAGCCCCCCCGGGCCAATGCTCCTTCGAGTGTTGGTCCGAACCGAGCAGCCTGCGGGGCCACCTCAGGGAAACTTGAGGGTTGGTTTTACTCGTAGCTTGACTCATCCGGATGTGCCCTGAGAACGAGATATGTGCAGCTCCTATCGGGATTTGTCGGCACAATCGGGCGGCTTTGCTGGTCTTGTTTTACCATTGTCGAAATGTCTTGCGAACCAGGATTCCGAGACTGATCGGGTCTTCCCGGGAGAAGGTTTATCCTTCGTTGACCGTGAGAGCTTATGATGGGCTAAGTTGGGACACCCCTGCAGGGTATATAATCTTTCGAAAGCCGTGCCCATGGTTATGAGGCAGATGGGAATTTGTTAATGTCCGGTTGTAGATAACTTGACACTTGACTTCATTAAAATGCATCAACTGCGTGTGTAGCCGTGATGGTCTCTTCTCGGCGGAGTCCGGGAAGTGAACACGGTTTGAGTTATGCTTGACGTAAGTAGTTTCAGGATCACTTCTTGATCGCTTCTAGCTTCTCGACCGATGCGTTGCTTCTCTTCTCGCTCTCACTTGCGTATGTTAGCCACCATATATGCTTGGTGCTTGCCGCAGCTCCACCATAGTACCCCTTTCCTACCTATGAGCTTAAATAGTCTTGATCTCGCGGGTGTGGGATTGCTGAGTCCCCGTGGCTCACAGATTCTACCAAAACAGATGCAGGTGCCGAGGATACCAGCGCAGATGGCGCAACCGAGCTCAAGTGGGAATTTGATGAGGCCCTTGGTCGTTACTATGTTTCGTTTCCAGATGATCAGTAGAGGTGCCCAGTCGGGACGATCGGGGATCTGTGTAGCATTTGGGGTAGTCTTCTTTTATTTTGGTCCCGTAGTCGGACCTTGAGTGTAATCTGGATGATGGATGTTTATTTATGTATTGTGTGAAGTGGCGACTGTAAGCCAACTATGTATCTTTTCCCTTATGTATTATATGGGTTGTGCGAAGATTACCTCACTTGCGACATTGCTTTCAATGCGGTTATGCCTCTAAGTCATGCTTCGACATGTGGGAGATATAGCCGCATCGAGGGCGTTACAAGTTGGTAATCAGAGCCATCCCCGACTTAGGAGCCCCCTGCTTGATTGTTTGCTGGCGATGTTGAGTCTAGAACAAAAATGTTTTGAGTCTTAGGATTATATATATCGGAGAGTAGGATTCTTTTTACTCCTCAGTCCCTTCGTCGCTCTGGTGAGGTATCCTGATGTAGATGTTTTGACTTTCCTCTTCTCAAATTTCACTAAATTTTTTTAGGATCACGCGGGTATCTTGGAATCGTTCCGATGGTTTTGTGACGAGAACATTGCTCTTGGTGCCTCCTGACATTTAGGGGTTGTGGCAGTGTCCCGGGGAGTTGAGCTCCGAGGTGTTGTCGTCACAATTTTATCGTTGCAGTTCTGGAATACCTGAGTTTTGCCGACATCGAAAATCTCTTTTGTACAGTTGTTGGTGAGATAACCCCGATAACCCAGTACTGGGGCGAGCTCGGGAGTATTGCCATGACTCGTATAACGGATGCTTTCGAAGGTTGAGGTACATGATTTCCGAAGGTTTCTTGGTTATGTGTTGAAGGATGGATACAGCTGGATGTAGGGATTGTTAGTTTGGGTGAGATATATTGCTTCCCCTGTATCCCCAACACCTGATTGCATAACCGGAAAGTTTCAGGAGTTTATAGGTGGGATTCAAGTAGCTCTAGCATTTCTTCCCGCAGATATTTGGTTTGTGATTGGGTAATCCTTACCACTTATTTGTTCCATCCGTACCTTGCTTTTATTTTTCTATCATCAATATCTTATCAAGTGGCTTCTCACCTTAATGGACGTGATGTTTACTTTGGAATTCATTCATTCATCCTTGTTCCAATGTTTATTGTGAAGACTATATGTTGCAATTTCTATCCATTGATTCAACTTGTCTATCTGTCTATCAAAATGCTAACGGATGTCACCCTCTTCAGGATGGCTCCGCCAACGCGTCAGAATCCGAAACGCAATGATGGGAGTCAGGCGAACCCTCCACCTCCACCTCCGCCTTCGGAGGCATGGCAAGCTTTGATGGTAGCCTCTAACGCCCATGCCCAGATGATGATTCAGCTCATGCAAGAGCGCAACCAAGGCCAAGGCAACCAAGGGAATCAAGGTCAAGGGCAGTTCAATCATCAGCCTCAGTTTCCTACCCTCAACCAATTCCTTGCAAATCAGTCGAAGTCTTTCAGCTACTGTGCCGAGGCCACAGACGCCGATGATTGGCTCGTGGATATCAACAAGCATTTTGAATGCAGCAATGTCAGGCCTGAGGACTACGTTAAGTTCGCTTCTTTTCAGCTCAAGGATCAGGCAGCTGATTGGTTCCAGCAATACAAGGATTCCAGAGGTGGTCGAGTGATTACTTGGACTGATTTCTGTCGGGACTTTAAAGCTCACCATATTCCTACCAGTGTTGTTGAGAGCAAGTGTGAGGAGTTCCGCAATCTCAAGCAAGGCAACATGTCAGTGTACGAATACAACAAGCAGTTTCAGAAACTTGCTTGCTTCGCTAAACAAGACGTTCCTGATGAAAAGAGTATGATCTATCAATTCAGAGGTGGCCTTAGAGAGGATCTGCAGTTAGCTCTCGTTCTTGTTGAGCCTACTCAGTTTGATCAATTCTACAATATGGCACTCAAGCAAGAAGGTGCTCAGCTCAAGTGTGAGGCTTCAAAGAAGAGAATCAGGGATGCAGTTCAGTCTTCTTCTTCCTCTCAAGTGGCAGCTAAGCAGCAGAAGTTCTACCTTCCTCCTCCTCCATTTCGTCAGCCTTACCAACAGAAGAACTCAGGTGGTCGTGGATCTTCCCACCCACCCAACCCAGGCTATCAGAACAAGTCTCAGCCTCAAGCTCCAAGGTCAAATGCTCCTTATCACCGTTCGCTCTTAGAAGTGACTTGCAACAAGTGCCAGCAGAAAGGTCACTATGCGAACAAATGCTTCAATCAAAGGCGCCTTCCTCCTCCTCCTCCTGTGAGATCTTCAAGCAATGCAGTGGTCAAGCATAATCCAAAGCATGCAAAGGTGAACATGATGAATGCAGCTCAGGCAGAGGATTCTTCTGATGTGATAATGGGTAATCTTCCTGTTAACGGTATTTCTACAAAAGTTCTTTTTGACACTAGTGCATCGCATTATTTCATGTCAAGACCATTTTTTGCCAAGCATGAATTCTCTTCTTCGCATTTGGGTAAACCCATGGATGTCGTTTCTCCGGGTAAACGGTTGAGCTCCAGTTTGGTGGTTCCGGATACCACAATCAAGATGGGCGACTATAGATTTCTATCTTCTCCAATGGTTCTTGGCGACTCTGATATTGATCTAATTCTCGGGATGGACTGGCTTTCTAAGCACAAGTCTCAGCTTGATTGTGCTACCAGACAAATTCAATTGACACACCCTTCTGAGGATGTTATCATCTATGCCGCTCGTGATGAAACCATTCGGTTGTTTTCTCTCAATGAGAAGGGCGAATTGGATGCTATTTCTCAAATTCCAGTCGTTTGTGAGTACCAAGATGTCTTTCCAGTAGAGCTTCCGGGTATGCCTCCTCATCGGCCAGTCGAGTTCGTTATTGATCTTGAGCCCGGAACTGAACCTGTTTGCAAGCGTCCATACAAGCTTGGACCCAAGGAGCTGAAAGAATTGAAGAAGCAGCTCGATGAACAAGAGCGTCTGGGTTTGATCAGACCGAGTTCATCTCCATGGGGTTGTGGAGTTCTTTTTGTCCAGAAGAAGGATGGCACGGACCGACTTTGCGTCGATTACCGTCCATTGATCAAGAAGACAATCAAGAACAAGTATCCACTTCCCAACATCAATGAGCTTTTCGAGCAACTCAAAGGTGCTAAAGTATTCTCCAAGCTTGACCTTCGTATGGGTTATCATCAGATTCACATTCGTGAACAAGATATCCCCAAGACAGCATTCAGAACAAGCTATGGTTCTTATGAATATACTGTCATGTCTTTCGGCCTTGTCAATGCTCCTCCAACATTCTCTCGCATGATGAACTTTATCTTCAACCCCTACACAAATGAATTCGTCTTGGTGTATCTCGATGATATTTTGGTCTTCTCCAAGAACAAGCAGGATCATGCCAAACATTTGCGATTGGTGCTCGACAAGCTCAGAGAGCATCAATTCTATGCGAAGTTTTCCAAATGTGAGTTCTGGCTGGATGAACTTCTTTATCTTGGTCACATCATCTCTGCCAAGGGAATTGCTGTTAATCCGGCGAAGGTGTCTGCAGTTGTGAATTGGGAACCTCCTCAGAATGTCAAACAGCTCCGCAGTTTTCTTGGTCTTGCAAGCTATTGCCGAAGATTCGTTGAGAACTTCTCTAAGATTGCAAAGCCTCTTTCCAACCTCCTCCAGAAGCATGTCAAGTATGTCTGGACACCTGAGTGTGATGTCGCTTTCAACACCCTCAAAGAGAAGCTAGTGACAGCTCCTGTCTTGACTCCTCCTGATGAATCCAAGCCATTCGAAGTGTTCTGCGATGCTTCTCTTCAAGGTCTCGGTGCTGTGTTAATGCAAGAGAAGAAAGTTGTGGCTTATACCTCTCGCCAGTTGAAGCCCAACGAAAAGAACTACCCCACTCACGATCTTGAGTTGGCGGCAGTTGTCCATGCATTGATAACATGGAGACATTTCTTATTGGGAAGGCAAGTGGACATTTTCACCGATCACAAGAGCCTCAAGTATATCTTCACTCAACCAAACCTCAACCTCAGGCAAACTCGATGGGTCGAGATGATTCAAGAGTACAATCCAAGTATTGAATATACTCTTGGCAAGGCAAATGTGATTGTAGATGCTCTGAGCAGAAAGGCTTATTACAACAGTCTAATTCTCAAGCCATTTCAACCGGATCTTTGTGAAGCTTTCCGCAAGCTGAATCTTCAAGTTGTTCCTCAAGGCTTTCTTGCCAACCTCATAGTCTCTCCTACTTTGGAAGATCAAATTCGTGAGGCACAACTCCTGGATACCATGGTGAAGAAGGTGAAACGTGGTATTGACAAGGGCATTTCCAAATACAAGTGCTATCGCTTGGATGACAAAGATACTCTTTTCTTCGAGGATCGAATTGTGGTTCCTAAAGGCGATCTGAGAAAAGTCATCATGAATGAGGCACACAATTCCCTCCTATCCATTCATCCTGGAAGTACGAAGATGTACCATGACCTCAAGCAGTCATATTGGTGGACTCGAATGAAGCGAGAAATTGCTCAATTCGTGAATGAATGTGATGTCTGCAGAAGGGTGAAAGCAGAACACCAAAGACCAGCTGGTCTCCTTCAACCTCTTGCTATTCTGGAATGGAAGTTTGATCACATCGAGATGGACTTCGTGACTGGTTTTCCTAAGTCCAAGCGTGGAAATGATGCTATCTTTGTTGTCGTTGACAAGCTTACTAAAGTGGCTCATTTTCTTCCTATCAAAGAATCTATCACAACAGCTCAGCTGGCAGAGCTATACACCTCCAGAATTGTCTCCTTGCACGGCATTCCACAATTGATCTCCTCAGACCGAGGAAGCATCTTCACTTCTAAGTTCTAGGATTCCTTTCAGAAGGCCATGGGCTCCAACATTCGTTTCAGCACAACTTTCCATCCTCAAACAAGTGGCCAAGTCGAGCGAGTCAATCAAATCCGTGAAGATATGCTCAGGGCTTGTGTCATCTCTTTCAGTATGAAGTGGGAAGATTGTCTTCCATATGCCGAGTTCTCCTACAACAACAGCTTCCAAGCGAGTTCGAGCATGGCCCCGTTCGAAATTCTCTATGGCAGAAAGTGTCATACTCCTCTCAATTGGTCTGAGACAGGTGAATGCCAATTTCTTGGCAACAACTTGATCACAGAAGCCGAAGAAATGTGCAAAGTCATTCGTGAGAATCTCAAAGCCGCGCAATCGCGTCAAAAGAGTTACTATGATAGCAAGCACCGTGATTTGGCTTTTGAAATCGGAGACCATGTCTACCTCCGCGTCTCTCCAATGAAAGGCACTCGTCGCTTCGGTATCAAAGGGAAGCTTGCCCCTAGATACGTGGGTCCTTTCAAGATCATTGGCAAAAGAGGCGACCTCGCCTATCAACTTGAGCTTCCATCCAACTTTGCAAACGTGCACGATGTGTTTCACGTGTCACAACTCCGCAAGTGCTTCAAGACTCCTGAGCGCACTATCAACTTCGAGGAAATTGACCTCCAAGAAGATCTCTCTTATCATGAGCACCCCGTTGCTATTCTTGAAGAAACCGAGCGCAAGACTCGCAACAAGTCAATCAAATTCCTGAAAGTGAAGTGGTCACACCATTCTGACCGAGGAGCCACCTGGGAGCGCGAGGATCACCTCCGTTCCGAATATCCAGAGTTCTTTCAGTCCTAGATCTCGGGACGAGATCCTCTTGTAGTGGTGGAGTGTTGTAACACCCCGGGTGTAACTTTCCATCTTTGTAACTCCAACTCTTGCCATTTTCGGCTATGTGCTATGATATTCCCTCCATGGTTGGGTTTTGTTTTTCGTTTTGCATTTTGTTCATGTCATGCATATCATATCATGTCATCATGCGCATTTCATTTTGCATACGTGTTCGTCTCATGCATCCGAGCATTTTCCCCGTTGTCCGTTTTGCATTCCGACACTCCCACTTGCACCGGCGCACCCCTCTTGTCTCTTTTCGTGTGCGGGTGTTGAACGTTCTCGGAATGGACTGATCCTTGCCAAGTGGCCTTGGTACACCACCGGTAGACCACCTGTCAAGTTTCGGGTCATTTGGAGCTCGTTTGGTACTCCAACGGTTAACCGCACCCTCGCAAAGGCCTCTATTAAGTTGCAGCCCAACACCCCTTACAAAGTGGCCCAAAACCCATCTAACTCCCCTCCATGCTCTCGGTCGTTCGATCACGATCGTGTGGGCGAAAACCGCACCTCATTTGGAGGCTCCTAGCTCCCTCTACCTATAAATATGTGCACTCCCCCGAAATTCACGGGCAAACCCTAGACGAAATCCTTCCTCCGCCGCCGGACACGTCCGGATCGGACCGGACGCGTCCGTCCGCCACCGCCCGTCCAACCGCAGCGCGCCACGTGGTGGGCCGTGCCCCACATCACCGCCGGCCGCGCCAGGCCCGCGAGACCCAGCGCCGGCCCTCCCGGCCCACGTGCCCCGCCGCCCGATCCT